>NW_026067925.1:554419-627402 GCF_014885135.2 Alexandromys fortis | reverse complement strand
CGGTCAGAAACTCACTCACCCCAGTGATGTCTCTCCTGGTGCCTGGACCGGAACTCCTTGCTGCTTGCCGTATCTCGTAAACAAAGGACCTACCTAGCTCGCTGCAGGCAGGCTAGTGGGGACAAAGGAGCTAGCACCCTCCCGTTTGCCCTGCCGATTCGGATTCGGTCCTAGAGCCCGAACAGGCTGGGCTGGGAGATGTTATGTGGTCAAAGAGGTAAGGGAGTCAGACGGAGGGGGGGGGGAGGGTTGTGAATGCAAGCTGGGTGGGATAGGAAGAGAGAGGTACATATATGGTTTTATGTACCTATTAATGTATAAAATCTAGTAACCAAAAGTGAGGGAAAAAAAATATGATGTTTGTCTTTTCTGACATTGTCTTAACTCACAAATTTTATCTCCAACTTCATTCATTCTTCCACAGATAACATGACATCATCCTTCTTTATTATTATTTTATTACTTGAAAAATACTAATCCAAATTCCCACTCCCTCCCCTCCTCCCACTCCCTCCACAGACTCTCCTACCCACCCCACCTCCAATCTTAAGAGAGAGCCATGCACCCTGCCCTGTGGAAAGTCCAAGGCCCTCCCTACTGCATTTAGGTTGAGCAAGGCTTACATCCGAAGAGAATAGGATCCCAAGAAGCCAGTACATGCTGTAGAGACAAATCCCAGTGTCACTATCAATGGCCCCTCAGTCTGCCACAACTGTCAACCACCTTCAGAGTTGACTCCCAGTCCAGTTGGAGTTGGTGGGTTCAAGCAAACTGTCTCACTGGATGAACCCCTCATGGTCTTGAATTCCTTGCTCATACTCTCACTCCTTCCACTCTTCAACTGGACCTTGGGAGCTCAGTCCAGTGCTCTGATGTGGGTCATTGCCTCTGTTCCCATTTGTTGTTGGATGAAGGTTCTATGGTGATATTTAAGATAATCATTAGTCTGACTACAGGGTAAGGTCAGCTCAGACACCCTCTCCTCTATTGCTTAGGGTCTTAGCTAGGGTCATCCCTGTGGGTTCTTGGGCATTATTCTAGAGCCAGGTTTCTTGCTACCTCCCTAGTGGCTCCCTCAATCAAGATATCTCTTTCCTTGCTCTCATATCTGTCCTTCCTCCACCTCGACTATCCCATTCCCTCAAGTTCTCCTCAACCCCCCTTTCCCCCTTCTTCCTACCCCCTGCTCCCAAATTTTTGTTGGTTTCCAATTTCCAGGAGGACCTGTACCCCACAAAATTGGAAAATGTAAAAGAAGTGGACATTTTTTATATAAATACCATCTACAAAAATTAAATCAAGGCCAGGTGAGTAATTTAAATAGACCTATAAGCTGAGCGGAGATAGAAGCTGTCATCAAAAAACTTCCCAACCAAAAAATGTCCAGGGCCAGATGGTTTTAGTGCAGAATTCTACCAGAACTTCCAAGAAGAACTAATACCTATACTCAATATGTTTCACATAATAGAAACAGAAGGCTCACTGCCAATCTCTTTTTATAAAGCTACAGTTACCCTGATACCAAAACTGCACAAAGACTCAAACAAGAAAGAGAATTACAGACCAATCTCACTCATAAACATGGATGCAAAAATTCTCAATAAAATTCTGGCAAACTGAATCCAAGAACACATCAAAAAATCATCCATCATGACCAAGTAGGCTTCATCCCAGAGATGCAGGGCTGATTCAACATACGAAAATCTATCAATGTAATCCATCATATAAATAAACTGAAAGAAAACAACCATATGATCATTTCATTAGGTGTGGAAAAAGCATTTGACAAAATTCAACATCCCTTTATGATAAAGGTCTTGGAGAGATTAGGGATACAAGGATCATATCTAAATATAATAAAAGCAATAATTAGCAAGCTGACAGCTAACATCAAATTAAATTAAATTACTTGGATTTGATATTTTCCTCTTCTAGTCCCCATTACCTCACAAGTTCATTTATAGGTCAGGTAGAGGCTTTTTGGAACATACAGGCTTTGAACATCCTTGCTTTGTCTCTATTCACACAAATTCTCCTCTGAACTAAAACCCTGAAAAGTGGTCTTCTGCACATGGCCTTTAATCCAAGTGACTTCTGTGCCCTGCATTGTGTACATAGGTGTGCCCAGAGGTTCAGACTAAACTTTATACTCAGTGGAAGCTTAAGTGTGACCAGTGTGGTGGTTTGAACAAGAATGGTTTCCATAGGCTCATATACTTGAATTCTTAGTCATCAAGAAATGGCACTACTTGAGAAGAATTAGGAGGTGCATGTGGCCTTGTTGGAATAGGAGTGGCCTTGTTGGAGGAGGTGTGTCATTTCAAAAAGCCCATCTCAAGCCCAGTGTCTCTCTCTCTTACTGCTACCTGTGGTTCCAGATGTAGAACTCTCAGTTACTTCTTTAGCATCATATCTGCCTGCGTTCTGTCATGTTCCCCACCATGATGATAATGAACTAAACCTCTGACACTATAAGCCAGCCCCAATTAAATGGTTTTTTTGTAAGAGTTGTCTTGGTCATGGGTCTCTTCAGAGCAATAGAACACTGACTAAGACAAAAGTTGGTACCAGGGTATTGCTGTGACAGGTCTGGCCATGCTGTTTGTTGAAGAAATATGGAAGACTTTGGGACTTTGGACTAGAAAAACAGTTGGATGCTTTAATGAAGACTTAGTAGGCCATATTAGTAGGAGCATAGAAAACAATTCCTAGGGTGATTTGAACTGTGAGGGCCCAGCCCAGAAATTTCAAAAGTAGAGAATCTCCCTCTACAGCTCTACAGCTAAGGAAAGCCTTTAAGGCCTGGCTGTGCCAGGGTGTCTCTACATGGAGGCCCAGAGAGACATTGCATGAAGCTGTGAATGTGAACTCTGGATTGCCTTGGAGACCCCAAAATCTTGGAGATGCCAGAGCTATGGGATACCTGCATGGAGAGCTCAAACTGGGTGTGGAACCAGCCCAAGTGAGAAAAGTATGTGGCAGTCAACAAAGCTGAAAGGAGTTGGAGATATGAAGAGTACTTTGAGATCAGACATGGAGGTGCAGAATTTGGAGTCTATCCTGCTGGTTCTCATTCTTGTTTTGTTCTAGTATTTGCTCACTATGTTCCCTCTCCTTCTTTTGGAATGGTAATGTGTATTCTCTGCCATTTTATGTTGGAAGCATGTGATTTGCTTTTTGCTTTTGATTTTACAGAGGGTTACAGTTAAGAGGTTATCATAAATTTTAGCGAGATTTTGAACATTGGACTTTTAAGCAGTGCTGAGAATGTGATAGACTACGAGGACTTTTGAAGTTGGACTACATTATAATGTGGCTCTAAGTTCATGGGGTTCAGGGAGTATAATATGGTGGTGGTTTGACTAAGAATGGTCTCTCTAGGCTCATATACTTGAATACTAGTTATCAAGAAATTCTACTATTTGAGAAGGATTAGGAGGTATGGCCTTGTTGAAAGAAGTTATCAATGGGGTGAGCTTTAAGGTTTCAAAGACCAGCCAGGCTCAGTGGCTTTCTCTTCCTGCTGCTGGTGGTGGATCAAGATATAGAACTCTCAGCTACTTCTTCAGCACTATGTCTGCCTATGTGCCACTGCTCCCTATCATGATGATAATGGAATAAACCTTTGAAACTGTAACCAATCCCCAGTTAAATGCTTTCTCTTGCAAAACATGCCATGGTCATGGTGTGTGTCTCTTCATAACACTAACTATAACAGCCAATTTGTTGGCTCATTGCAGGTCTCTTTATATAGCATTATGGCAAGGCTCAGCAATCAGATACTCCATTATGATATTGTTATGTACAGAACATTCCAGAATAGGACATCCCCAAAAGACTATTCACATAGCGCTTTTTTCTGCTCAAATGTTGTTGAAGGAGACAAGAACTGATCATCTTTCACACCATCTTCTAAACAGCCCTCCCAAAATGAACCCAACAGGTATGTTTACATGTGGGCACACAGGTCTATGTAAAACAATGCTCAATCAAATATTATTTAAAATGGAAAGTGGGAAATAATCTAAATACCATTTAGTGAGACTCTGGTTAAATCCTTGGTATATTCCCAAGCAGTGGCAAACTTGTAAAGAAAACAAAGACAAACTAATATGCTATGTGGAATACATTATTAAGTGTGAAGAACAAAATCCAGGACAATATATAGTTCGTGCTACCTGATAGATTAGCAAAACATAAGTCTGTATGCTTAATGTAGGCATGGCAACATTCTAAATGGAAATACAGAATCAGTGGCTGATCCCAAAGGAAGGACTGAGAATCTTAGACTGAGGAGATTTTTTTTACTGAAAACTTTCTTGTATTGTTTGATATTTTGTTTAAAAATTTATGAATTAGTATTTTGATAATCCTCTTGTAAATATTTACTCCATCTTAATTATGTATATATGTATGTATTTATGTTAGGGTATCTGCAAGTACCTATAGAGGCTCACCAATTTGACCTGACTGGCTGGCTAATGAGACTCAAGGACACCTCTATCTTACTATCTTCCATCTCCCACTTTGCATATATATCCCCTCAACGCATCCCAGCAGTGGGATTATACATGTGCACAGACACACCCAGCTGTTTAAGTGGCTGGTGGGGATCCAAACCCAGATCTTCAGGCTTCTGTGGTAGGCACATTACAAACAGAACCATCTCCTCAGCATATACTTTGATAGTTCTTTAAAATGTTTAAGTCAGGCATAGCATTACATGTTTTAATCTCTATACAGGA
Source organism: Alexandromys fortis (assembly GCF_014885135.2). Taxonomy (NCBI): domain Eukaryota; kingdom Metazoa; phylum Chordata; class Mammalia; order Rodentia; family Cricetidae; genus Alexandromys; species Alexandromys fortis. The sequence goes on along the minus strand of NW_026067925.1, from coordinate 622,657 downwards.
GCTAAGGCAGAGAGATCACAAGTTTGAATCCAGGTTATGATACACACTATGACTCTGTCTCAAAAAAAATAAAGCTTAAAATACCTCTGTCATATAAGATACCTGTATTTACCTAAAAGAGCTCCTTCCTTATTATCGGACTGGATAAGGGAGAGAGCCACTCTCCTCTCTCCAAATTTTGGCTGTAACCTGACCCTTGCCTGCAAGTTGAGGTGTGTATGACTTTCATTCACATTACTGTAGTGTATATACTCATGTCTGGTGAATCTTGCAGCCCTCTGTCCTTTAATGTTGTACATTTGCTCTCCTGCATAGGGCCTTGAAATCCACATGACTGTGCCCTGTAGTGGGTGCATAGATGCTCCAAGGCACTCAGACTGTGCTTCACACTCAAGATCTTAATTATTAACTGTTCATTAGTTAGCTGGATGTGTCGTTGTCTTTGTGAGGCATTACTACAAGAGCTCAGCAACCAGACATACAATATAGTGGTGATACCCACAGTGTACTCCACAACACTGCCTTTCTAAAACCCTGGGCCTTAAAGTTTCTTCTGCTCTCAAGAGCTACATAGTCCATGACATTTCTAAAGCTAGAAGAAATCAATGATATTGTTGACAAGATGGCTCAGTGTGTTTAAGTCCTTGCTGCATAGTCTGGAAACCTGAGTTTAATCTTCAGAACTCATAGAAAGGTCAAAAAAGAAAACCAACTCTACAAAGTTGTCCTCTGCTCTCCACATGCATGCCATACATCTCCAAATAGACACTATTATTCATTATTATTGCTATAGTAGAAAGTAATCAATGGAGATATATTCGGTGTTCATCTAGATTGCTCTTATTCCATCATTTTTTAAGATTTATTTTATGGGGGGGCTGGAGAGATGGCTCAGTGGTTAAGAGCATTGCCTGCTCTTCCAAAGGTCCTGAGTTCAATTCCCAGCAACCACATGGTGGCTCACAACCATCTGTAAAGAGGTCTGGCGCCCTCTTCTGGTCTTCAGGCATACAGACAGAATATTGTATACATAATAAATAAATAAATAAATAAATAAATAAATAAATAAATAAATAAATATTTTTAAAAAAGATTTATTTTATGTGTATGAGCATTTTGCTTGCACGTATATATAGATGGATGTTTCTGTCCCACAACCATTCAGTCCCAAAGAAACACACAGAGGCTTATGTTAATTATAAACCGGTTGATCTATTAGCTCAGACTTATTGCTAACTAGCTCTTATAACTTAAATTAACCAATAGTTCTTATCTATGTTTAGCCATGTGGCTTAGTACCTTATTCAGTACAGCATTCTCATATTGCTTCCTCTGTATCTGACTGGTGACAGTAGACTGAGCCTTTCCTTACCAGAATTTTAGTTGTCTGGTCACCCTGCCTATATTTCCTGCCTGGTTACTGGCCAATCAGTGTTTTATTAAACGAATACAAATGACAAATCTTTACAGGGTACAAGAGCATTATCCCACATCATGTATGTATGCACACCACATGCATTTAGTACCTGTGGAGGGCCAAAGAGAGTGTTGGATCATCTGGAGCAGGAATTATAGGCTGTTGTGAACTATCTGATATAGTTCTGGGATCAGCAAGTGCTCTTAAACACTGAGCCTTTTCTCCATTATTTATTACTGTCTCTGTTCATCAAACTCCTTGGCTTGACTCCCAATATCTGCCTCCAGAACACAGACTCTTTTTAAATATATTCCTCCCTTGGCACTTACTTTATGACATGCTATGCCTGTGCTTATATCTAAGGGGAGGCCAGCCTGGTAGGCATATTTAAGAAAGAAGGATCAGGTAAAGCACAAGCAAGCCCATGACTTGTCTGTCTTTCATGAGGTTGAATAGACCCAAGCTTCTGACTTTCTGCTATCTCTGTGTGAACAAGACTGTCAGCTATCCAGAAAGTCAATCCCATCTCTGGCAGAATTTAAACAGACATGCTAATGTATGTTAATCAATGACTCACACATGCTGAGTGTTAAGAAGTTCATCAGTTTAATTCAGTCAAAGGATTGACATTGCCTCTGTGTAAGATCAAATTTTTATGTCACGCTCCCATGATAAGTGCACAGTGAGACTCTTGAAGAACAAGACTCTGACCCAGGCATGGTGGTGTGTGCCTTTAGTTCCAGCAGAGGAAAGAGAAAAATAACTAAACTCTGAGTTGAGCCCCTTGTTGAAGATCTGACTAAGTCCTCTCTTAGTTCATACTTCTGCTTTCCTGAGCTCATTCAGTCCTTCAGGCCTGTTTTCCCAGCATTGCTGAAGGAGCTAACCTGAAGATGGATAGCATGGCATATGGTACCCAACTGCCACATCTTTAGCAATCAATTATTTGAGCCCTCCTGTTGTGGTATATCATTGGGAGCATTTCTCAGGACTCTGAACTTGGATAAACTATGGTCAGAGCCCTCCCTCCAAGTCTATCATCACAGGGAGCACTCTTCAGGACTCTGAATTTCTAGCAATAGGACTGTAAACAAACTATCACATTGTGAGCATCACTGACCTTACCCACCTATTATCAGGATGGCATATGCTCTGGGTGATTCTCCTGTCCAGAAACCTGCTAGAATTGCACCATCTACTCTCAGTTCTTCCTGCTATCCCTTGTGAACAACTGGCTTGAAGTAAAGATGTGGGGTGATCAGGGGTTCCCCAAATTTGAGTGAAGTCAAGACTCCAGCTTCCCTGGGAAAAGCAATAGCTAGCTCACAGCCAGATAGCACAGCCTCAATGAGTAGCTGGGCTTCTTCACATTGTGGGCAGAGGAAGGGTCTAGAATGCAGGCATTGCATATTAATGGTATCAGGGTAGGGAATAATAACTTAGAGAACCACAAGAAGGGAATCTCCCTCTACCCCACATTTCTACAACACTGTATGGATTACAACCTCTCAGAGTATGACCAACACAACCTCTCTACCCACTCTTGTCTGGTCTGTAAGCTTGAGAGATTTTTTTAACCACCTTAATCTTACAGTAGCAGTTTCCAAGCCTTATATAGTAGTACATGCCTCTGTGATCCAAGAATTTGGGAAGTGTAGGCAAGGAGGTAAAAAGTTTAAGATTATCCTTGGCTCCTTAGCAAATTCAGGTTATTCTGGGTCATGTCAAATCTTGTCTAAATTTAAAAAAAAAAAAGAAGATAAAATATAAACCATGAATAAGCGTCTACATTCTTTCAGCGCAGGAACTGTTCCATAGACTCATACAACATCATCATCTTCTGCTGTTCTCCCTTCCAAAGTCAATGCTGATGTGTAACACAGGATGAGAACACTTGCAACAACTAGGAATAAACATCAAAGTTCTCTAGTTCTCTGCGGCTCAGTCTGGCAGGGTTGCGGGGGTTGAGGCATTGACTTCCAACCTGTAGGAGAAAGGGAGACACTTTAAACCTTCACCCTGGACTATCCTTAAAATAATCTTGTAGGGCATGAACTACTATCCCCAAACTAGACTAATTAAAGAAAAGAAAAGATCAGAGTGGCTTAACACATTCCTCAAGGCCAGTGATTATTGTGAGTGAAGGCAGGACTTGAATCCATCCTTATGCTCAGTACTGGTTCTTCTTTTAGCTACTCCATGTTTCTTCGTGGCCACCAGCTTGCCTTGGCCCATACAGTCTCCTCTGCAACTCTGAACTGTCAAGTTGGCTTTAAGGCTAGGTTACCACTGTAGAGCTAAGAATCCTCACAAGCAACCACATAGCCTCTCCCTTGTGACTAACGACATTTCTATTAGACCTGGGTGTTTTGGTTCTGAGGCTAATACTTAGGGTGTTCTCTGTGCCTTATTTTTTCTGGATATAAACTGCAAGCATGGAGGTGGGGCTATAACTCAATGGTACAGTACACCCAAGGCCCTGGGTTATCCCAAGCACTGAATAGAGCAAATTGAAGGCCATGGTTATACTATGCCTACATTATAGCATTTTGTGAAGATTAAATGAGGTACTTTGTGTGCAGGCATAGGCAAATTGCCTTTTAAGTTATAAAAAACCTTAATAATGTTATGTCTCTTTTCTCTCCTTCCATGTAGCCCTAATGGGCATCAGTTAGCTACCAGACTCAGTGTCACTTTTGAGCAATGTCCTCCGCAGAAGTCTGAGATCACCCACATTCTGAAGTAGTTCCCAATAACTTCCTAATTTTAGGAAATGATTTGGGGTCATTTATTTTCCCCTTTCTGACCCTCCATTGTATGCCCCACATGCATCTATTAGCATTAACATATAGCTAGGGAACTAGCGTGGGGACAGGCCTAAGTTAGACCTCAAGCCTCCCAGCCTTGAACACATAATATGACTTTGAGCTAGATATTTGGTCTTCTGGGATCCCTAAAATTTCAGCACTCCTGGGGCTGTATGGATGACCTTGTTATAAATATATCCTCTTGACTGGGTCTTGGGAGTACACAGACACTAAACCCACTGTGAAGGAGAGTTCCAGAATCTTACCTCATCATACACAGTGTAACTTGAGGGACAGTTCTGGTTCCTCTTCTTGGATCCAGACTAGAAATTAAGGGGAAAGAAGGTTTAAGTTTAAGATGAAAGATGTCTTGCTCCTGTCTCACATGCAAGATCCCAAAGAGAAAGCCCTTCAGCCAGGAGTCAACAAGTGATGCCTAATGGTACCCAGAGAAACACAACGCATTCTGGCCTATGATGTGTCCTCCTGAAATAACTCAGAATTTAGTTTCTGTACCCACACAGCTCCCAAATCCACAATCACACAATCCTGGTGTTCACAAATACAAACACACATCCTTCAGGCAATCCTAATGTAAATACCACTTGAACCCGTGTATCATTTCAATACACCCTCCTATAATGTGAACAACTCTAGCAAATACATGTGTACTAACCTTAGCACATATCATGAACACAGTGGGTTTATGAATCATTAGCTATGATTTCAGTTGTACATAAAATTTTTTATTATTGTGTGTATGGTGTATGATTGGGCATGTGTGCGGCAGGCAGTGTGCATGAGGAGGTCAGAGGACACCTTCTCAGGAATCAATTCTCTCTTTCCACCGTGGTTCTGGAGCTCACACTCAGGCCATTGGGCCTGCACAGCAGGTGCTCCTATGTACTTGGACAATCTCATCAGCCCAAAATTTTTAGAATATAATACCATCCATGCCACAGTGCCTATGAGCATTTATATGTGCATATATCACAGCATGTAATAAAAAAATGTCTCACAGTGGAATCCAAATGGATTGGATGACTCATTGGTTTAGAAGAAAATGAATGAAATTTGCAAACTTGACCTAAACACTTTCGAACCACAGTCCCTGGCCTGCACAGATTCCCAGTTTTGTGGAATTCCAGTTCCCCATTCTGCTGAGTCATAGCTTGTAACTCTACTCTGTGATTCCATCCATGAGAGTGCCACTCTTCCTGCTCCCTCCCACGCCTGTCAAATGGATAAGTGTGAGCCCCAAAACACACTGCTCTGTGTTTCCAGACATGTCTTCCATCTTGACTTCGGTCCCTGCGCTTTACCTACCATAAAAAGTCTAAGAAAATCCTACAATTCACTGTTCTCTGCATCTCAGAACTGCTCTTTTTTTCTACAGGAAGAACTGAAAAAGCATTTCTCCTTGTTACTCTCTAAACATTTAGATATGATCATTTAACAGAAGCTACTCAGTTGTACAGAACACAGCTCACTGGGGTATATGCACATGCTCTGGAAACACAGTATAGTACACACGTGCAAGACACATTTGTTCAATAAAACCCTCCAGAGAAATAGACTCCTCACCTTCCTGGAAGGCTGGATTGCTGAATAAAGTGTACATTTTTCATGTGATGTGGAATCAGAAGGCTAATGAGAAAAAAAAAAGTATTTCATAAATAAAGATCCAGCATAACTCTGCCTAAATGTAAGCTTGGTTAATCAATGGGAAGTCTGGAGCAACTAAAATGTAGGGCTTGACATTAGTTCCACTCTCACTGTTAGTAACAATCTCCATTTGCTGTGCACTTATGTTATCTATATTCTTTGTTTCCTAACTCTTATGTTAAATTTAAAAAAAAATAGGACTGTTCCTTCTGCCACATACAAGGTTAAAGATTGAGAAGAAGAAAGGGAAAGGATGAATAAGAAAGAAGAAGAAGAAGAAGAAGAAGAAGAAGAAGAAGAAGAAGAAGAAGAAGAAGAAGAAGAAGAAGAAGAAGAAGAAGAGAATAGATGCAGAATTTAAACCCAAAATTTTCCAGAGTTTCCTTAGTAGTTCAGTGGCTCCTTTTGGTCACACCGTCCTTCTCTAGACCTAAAATGCATGTTCATGGGGAAGACAACCATTTCCCTGGTAAGATAATCCAGGAGAGGAATCTCATTTTCACTCAGCATCCTGTTTAAGAGTTCTTCCTTGGGTTTGTTCAAGCTGTTCTCTCTCAAGCCCAGTGTGGCTAAAACCAGTGAGCAGGCAGGTATCATTCACTCTGGGGATGAATTTCTTTGTGATACAACTTTGTCAACAAGCTGAGGGTGTTGCTATTCCCAGACTTGGTCCTCAGAAAGTTAAGGGGAGAGAAGAGGAGAGGAGAAAGGGAGATAATAGGAAGAGAAGGCTTTCATCAGAAACTTCACTACTGTCCCATCACCAAGTACTTTCCCTTGGAAGAGAACACCTGACCCTGGTTATCAATGAAGTCATATTATTTGCCAATAATAGAAAATATCTTAGTAATTCATGCATGAACATCTATATTGTCTGGAGTTAGAGGCATGGCAGGAAGAGGTAGGATAGAAATTAGGAAACTGTTTGGCTTAACTTTCTTACAACTAATCTATGTGGCCCTGTATACATCATTTAACCCGAGTCTTAGATTCCTCATTTGTAAATTTCATAACACTGCCAAGAGAGATTTATTAGGAAAATGACCACTGTTGTTAAGTCTAAATAAGATTTTTTTAAGATCAATACACATCTATTCTTTCCTTAAGGGAGATAATGATTAATGGTACCATTAGGATAATCAGTACAAGAACTCCAGTTCTTCATATTACAGGAAAAACATAAGCTGGATCCTGTAACACAGCGCATTCTCCCACAGACAGCCTTGTCTAGATTTCTGCTATATGTGAATAAGTGAAAATCACTGTCAAAATACTCTGAGGATGCTGATCATTTCAAACAATTTGTGAGAGCACTGGTGGCTGTCTTCTGGCCCCCAGGAAACACCAATGTCCCATTCTCCTTCAATGGTATGTTTTAAGTAAGGCTTGGGAAGTCCCATATGCTGGAATAGGATGGATTAGAAAGGTTAGAGGATACCTTGTATTGAATCATAGAATAGATGGTACCTCCATCTCCAGGGGGTTTCTGCTCCACTGTCTGCTCCTGTATAGAAGAGTGAAGGGATTATATAATAGTCTATCTAGGCTGGGTTGAGCAGTGGACATCACAAATAAGGGGTCTCCAGGAGGAGGGAGGTGCAAAACTGGAAAAGACTCATCATCAAACATCCCAGGATGAGGAGAGAGGTGAAGAACAGTGATTTGCTGTGGACAAGCAGCAAGGAACCACTCAGGACAACCCAACAGGTTTCCTGGCTCTTTCTTCCCTTTAACAATGCAAACTCCCTTCTTGCCTTTGCTGGCTTTTATACCAACACAACCACTGACAGTGGGAAGAGCTCTCCACAGATCTGTGACCGGAACCTTTCCTCTTCAAGACATTGAAATTCAGAGTCCAAACATTTTAATGATGTTGCAGTCGTAAGGCTCCTCTCCAGATCCAGGCTTCATGGTTGGCTTACCCTGGGCCTTGATCCAACCCCAGAGACGTTATAATGCTGAGTGAAAGCCTTGTCTCAACAAGACCAGAGAGCACACACTCCTTCCTTCTTTCCCTCCCCTCATGCCTGCTCTACAGGCAATTAGAGATGGAAGTATTCCATCTTGCATGTCTCCAATAACACAGTGCCAAGTGGGGTTCTCATGGGGTCAGGAAGGCTACGAGAGTTCAGTGGGTGAGCTCTCCAGAAGCAGGAGGTTGAGACACAGAGAAACATCAGCCATTCTTGACAGTTAGAAAGTCAACAGGAGGGCTGGAGAGATGGCTCAGAGGTTAAGAACACTGGCTGCTCTTCCAGAGGTCCTGAGTTCAATTCCCAGCAACCATATGGTGGCTCACAACCATCTGTAATTTGATCTGGTTCCCTCTTCTGGCATGCAGACAGAGCACTGTATAAATAATAAATAAATAATTTTTTTTTAAAAAAGAAAGTCAACATGAGTTTGTTGCTTTTCTCTTCTGTCCAGACCCATGTGAATTTTCTCCTGAAAGGTTGAATCTGTGACCCAAAGGGAGGCCACATGAAACTTGGGATGGAGGCTTTCAAGCCAAACCCCTGAGTAGAGAAAAGACACCAGGCCAGACTGAGGTCAGGCAGGGAAGAATCTCAAGTCAAAAGGTGGTCAACAGTCTTAGTCCCCAAGAGGCCCCTTTTGTTCTAAATCATATTTCTTCCTGTGGTCCCCTTATTTTACCTAGTCTAATGTCATCTTCATTCGGGGTGACGGGGAGGATAATTTTATAAGCATTTGGGCATCATGTGGCTACAGGTAGATACATGTGCCGTAAGAACTAATAGCAGTGGGAAAAATCCATCTTCTTTTTAGTTCCCACAGTCCAATCGTTCATTGCTAGGACAAAGACAAAGGCAAAGGGGGCTTCTCTCAGCAAGCTAAGAAACAGACTTGAGAAAAGCTGTTCTCTGACATAAGAGACGAACCCATGTGTCTCTCTCTGCTTAGCAAAAGACATGGGGATGGGAAGAAAGCCCTTCCTCCCTTCTCCTCCCACCCTTCCCACCAGCACTAGCTGGCTGTTCTGCACCTTTCCCCTAAGCCTGTCACCATAGCCTGCAAACAGTACTGAGAGCACCTGCAGGCCCTCTGAAGGTTTCTTCTCCTAGCTGACTAGAAGATCTAGGTCCTGAAGAGAGCTTAGAAGAGAGGGGTCTTCATAGGCGAGCCTTTGGGTTTGCCTACTCTGTACCGAACTGATTGCCTTCTCTGCTACTTTAGCCATGCTTGGGCTTCCACTCAACTGTCTTTGAACACAGACCACTGAGGAATCTGCAAAACTCTCAGTCTACCTGCTCATGCTCACCAGTCTGGGCAGGGATTAAGAGAACCACAGCAGAGAGCTCTTAACTTCCGATCTCAGAAATATGGTCAGGCAATAGAAATATGAAGGTCACACTCATCCTGGCATTCATCTGGTAAGACTGAGTCAAAATGAGAATGATGCCAGAATGCGGTCTGGGAAGGCAGTATTAGCCACATTCTGCCCTCTGCTATGGATTTCTGCTGATTTGTGCCCCTTCTTAGCAGGTACAGGACAGCCCTGTGATGCCCCTTCTTAGCAGGTACAGGACAGCCCTGTGATGCCCCTTCTTAGCAGGTACAGTACAGCCTGTGATACCCCTTCTTAGCAGGTACAGTACAGCCTGTGATACCCCTTCTTAGCAGGTACAGTACAGCCTGTGATACCCCTTCTTAGCAGGTACAGTACAGCCTGTGATACCCCTTCTTAGCAGGTACAGTACAGCCTGTGATACCCCTTCTTAGCAGGTACAGTACAGCCTGTGATACCCCTTTTGCCCTGTTTTCATTTTCTCTGCACCATTTCTTTTCCCCTTCATCTCTTTGGTCAGAGCCAGGAAACTGGTAGAGAAAAAAAAATGGAAGAGGGCTGAAAATCACCTCGAAAAGACACCCGTTTGCTTCTCTTTGTTCCCTTCCATTTTCCTGGACAACTGAAAGAGATCCTGAGGCCCCAGAATGTTCTATTTGATTCCTCCTGACTTGTGGGTTCTTGACATCTTCATATATTGTTAAAAATTCCGTAGGATCAGACTCTGTGTAAGGAGGAAAATAAAGATCAGAACTTCAGAAACATTATAAAAGTTTCCTGTCCAGGCTTCTACTTCACAAGTCACCCCTCTACCACGGATGGTAAAGATCTTAAGAATGGCTCTAGAAATCAGGTGGGTTAATGCTCTTGCTAGGATATCTAAAGAGCACAGTAGAGCAATGACCCCCTCCCTTGCCAAACATCCTCCACCAAGCTGGAAAGTCACCAACCACACCAGGCACCTTAGATAAACCAGTACATTGGGGACCATGTTGTAAATATCCTGAAGCCAGCACAGCTAGTGTGGACAGGAGGTTGCAGACACCGGCTGTCCTCTCCCACCCATATTCACACAAACCCCAACACTTCTCCCAGGAAAGGAGAAGCCGTGTGCAGAGTATAGACCATGGACACAGGGTCTACCCACTGGTCCTGATGCTTCAAGACCCAGTGCCCCTTCTGGGGTCTTCTACTCACGTGACTGCTTCCTCTTCTTATTCCGTATGCAGAAGCAAGTGACGGCACCGAGAAATAGTAGGACTAGAATAACGATGATCACCACAAGGGGCAGAAGTGTGAATTCTGAGGGACACAGAAGGTAGGAGGACTGAGCCCTCACTTCCCCATATGTCAGCTTCAAGAACTATCCCCAAGCTCACTGTCCTCTCTCATGGGACCAGTCTCCTCGCATCCTCTGAGTTCATCACCCTCTTGTCCCTCCTCAGTTGGGTGACAGACTGGTCCAGATGACTTGCGCTACTTACTTACCTCACTGAGGTAATTTTCTTACCTGAAAGGAGGAGATAATGTTTTCTCCTTCTAGGGGATAATTACATGATCTGGTACCCATAAACATCTTGCATAGCAACGGTTACATCTATCTACTCTTTTCAACACAGCAAATACTCACCACTCACCTACTACTACAAACCTTCCATTTCTCCCTCCTGGTTCTTCCGCCCTCATTGCTTTTAATCTTTTGACCTTCTACATTTATCATTTGTATTATACATGGACTGTTATGTAATCCAACCAACAAGAAGAGAATGGGAAAGAATTTCATGTTACAGGTATCCACTAACGAGCTTTTCATAGACATCTCTCGATCTTAGCAGCAGTCCTGTAAGGCACCTCTTATTATCACTCCCATTTACCCAACTGAAAAATAGAAACAGATCCCAGTAAACCATGATGGAACAGTGATGGTATAGACCCCCGAACCAGTGTCCCTGTTACTACGCTTTACCTCATGCCAGCTGTTTTTCTGCCCATGAATCATTTAGTTTTGTTGTCCCATTTGGCTGTAAGTTTCTTTCTTTCTTTTCTTTGTCCTCGTTTTTCTTTAAGGAAAAATTCTTATATAATAGAGTGGGGCCAGTTCTGGCTAATGTACAAAGGGGAACTGTCTATGAACAGAGATTTTTTTACATTTTGCATAGGTTCTAACTAAAACATTGTATTTTTACACGGGCTTTCATCTGAAAATCTCTTTTAGAGTTCCAGAAACTTTGAGCAGTTACACATGCTTTGCAGAGACATGAAACTGCAAGTTTGGTTGCTTGAGGACATTCACAATAAAAAAAATCCTCAACAATGGCCAGAGCTGCTTTTCCAGGGCAACTGTTAACCACAGTCACCTTGGCTACCTGGCAGAATTGTGCTTTTCCTGATAGAAGGCAGAGGGTTGAAGGAGCAGTTGTCTGTCAGGGTCATCCCCTCTAGCCCTCTCAGCAGAGGCAGGCTCCTGCTGACATGGAAAGAGAGCCAAATGGGCAGTTGTAAGCAACCAGTGTCATCTCCTTGAAGGGCCCAGCAGAGACTTGAGTTGCTTTCTCTTCCTTGTAGCTTTATGTTTTGTTTTGTTTTTGTTTTTCAAGACAGGATTTCTCTGCAGTTTTGGAGCCTGTCCTGGAACTAGCTCTTGTAGATCAGGCTGGCCTTGAATTCACACAAACTTATTGGTAGAGAGATTCCATATGTTAGTTTATGATTTTCATTTCCTCCTTCGGTATCTATGCTTTGAGTTAGTACAGTTCAGATCTGTAGTTTCACAGAGGGCTTCCTAGCTCGGGATTCCTACTGCAGTGACTCCCTATTCCCTCAGAAGTGTGTTTCTGGAGGCTAAAAATTGGGCGTTTTTTTTTTTTTTCTAAGGCTGCTTGCTAAGGATTTAGCATCTCCACTGAAGGGTCTTCAAAGGCACAGGCCACTGGATTGAGAACACTGATATAGGACATTGTCGTAGTGGGGCTGTATTTCCTTGACAGCTCCATCCACAGCAATGCCAATCAGTGGTCCTCGTGCCTAAAGTGGATGGCAGTAGACCTCCATCCAGAATCCAGGCTCAAATGTGGAATACTTCAGGCCCAGGCCTGTGGGAACGCAAGCAGTGTTCCAGGGAAAGGTTCTGAGGACCTATTCCTTCTGCTCTTTCAGTGATTTCCTCCTCTGAAAAGAAAGAGATGTTCCTGACCCCAAGATAAGAAAATGCACTCCATGAACTTAAACTTAGCACTGTGGAAACCTGAACCCAAAGTAAGGCGCTGCACATATTTCCTGCTGCAAATTTAAGAATAGAGATTCTGAGGGTTGGGTTGGGTTGATTGGGTCAGGTCAGTGTGGTGGGGGTTGTGTAGGGTTAAGTTGGTTGATTGTGTTGGATGGATTGGGGAGGTGTGTGATGGGATAGGCATTTTGGGTGGGTTATGAACGGTTGGATTATCTGGGATGGGTTGGGTTCGTTGCAATGAGTTGGGTTCAATTAGATTTGGTGATTTGGGTGGGGTTTGGTGAGTTGGGTAGGATGGGTTGGGTGCGTTAGGTGGGTTGCATTGGGTGCATTGGGTTTAGTGGGCTATGTAGGGTTGGGTGGATTGGGTGAGCTGTGTAGGTTTGTGTTATGTTGAGTGGATTTGTAGGATTGAATTGATTGGGTGGGCTGTGGAGGATTGGGTTGGGTTAAGTGGGTTGTGTAAGTTGTATAGGGTTGGGTGGGTTGGTGGGTTGCATAGGGTTGTGCAGATTGTGTTGGGTGGGTTAGGTTTGGTTGGATGGGTTGTATAGGGTTGGGTTGGGTTAGGTGGGCTGTGTAGGGTTGTGTGGGTTTTATTGGGTGGGCTGTGTAGGGTTGGTGGGTTGTATAGAGTTGGGTTGGGTTGGGTGGGGTTGGGTGGGTTGTGTAGGGTTGGGTTGGGTTGGGTTGGGTTAGGTGGGTTATATAGGGTTGTGTGGGTTTTATTGAGTGGGTTGTGTAGGGTTGGTGGGTTGTATATGATTGGGTTGGGTTGGGTTGGTTGTGTAGTGTTGGATTGGTTGAGTTGGGTTTGAAATGGATTGTTTTTCTTAAAATCGCCCATGCTGACAGCACACTAAGCCTTTATCTAATAAAACATGATATAACCTTAAGTCTGGTAATTAAGGATAAGCAATAAATGAAGAACTCTTCTAGGTACTTGATATTTCTGCTGCCCCCACTGACAAGGTTACTGTGGTACAGTGCTATTACCTCCCAGAAAACTCTCCAGCTTGAGCTAAGACATCACTTTGGAGAAATTGGTTCTCTAATCTCTCAAACTAGGAAACAAATATTCAGGGAATCTCAAAAGACACTAAACAACTACATATTCCACATTAGGTGGGAAAACTAGAAGAGAAAGATACAAATCCTCCCAGGCTAAGACAGGCCTGTGCCTTTGAGAGGCCAGGTGCCTTCTACGGAAGGAACCAAGGCACTTGGTCAGAAGGCCATGTGACCTGATACCCAGGTCTCTTGTGAGTCTGGATGTGGAATCCCTGCAGTGAGCCAAAGTGCCCCCACTTACTTAAAGGAACACTCTGACAGCCCTGGGTGAAGTTCTGTGTGTTGCTTGCCCAGCTGACTTTGTTGCTAACATTGCAAGTATATGTGTGCAGGCTGTTGGCATCAGTTTGGTTCTCCAGGTAGGTAAAGTTCCTTAGTGTTGAGATCAGCTTGCTCCCTCTGTACAAAGCAAAGCTCACATTGTCATCCTTGGACACAGAGCAGTACAGAGACAGTTGACACATCCCATCAGCCTGGGTCTTCCACTCGCCCTGCAAGTCAGGGTTCTCAACACGATCTGGAAGCAGAGATTCTGGTCAGAGGATTCTGGAAATACAAGTCCTACAAAAATCAGAGGGGCAGAGTGAGCAGTGCCAAAAACTCACCAAGTATAAGAATCCAGAATTTCTTAGTGCAAACTCTTCCACTACAGTCGGTGATCTCCAGCTCATAAAAACCACTGTCTTCCAGCTTAGCTGACTTGATGCCAAGAGCAGAATTGGAGGAGTTAAAATCATATTTCATACTTTTGAAACTAGTATTTTCGTTTTTGCTATGTTTCAGGATCTCAGTTTTTTTAGTTGAGTTATGCAGTGTCAGCTTCCACTGAATGGTGGAAACATTTTCTGTCTGTATGTTGGAAGGCCGCAGCCAGAGAGGCTTTCCTGAGACAGCAGCCACTTCTTCAGTAGAATCTGAGCAGCCTAAGAAAAAGAACATGGTCTAAAGGTGACTGAAAGAGTATGAGACCCAAGAAGTGTGGGCAGTTGCCTTTAACTTCCTTAAGCTAAGGATCTGGGAGGAAATGTGAGGAGCCTAGAGCCCCAACTGTTTCTACTTGTCCCCAATCTCTGCCCTCTAGTTGGGAAAAACTCACAGACCATCAACAGCAGCTAAAATATTTTTTGAAGATTCACTTTTATTTTTAAAAAATATGATATATGCATGTGTGTCTGTGGAGGCAGTACTCAGGAAGCCAGAAGAGGGCCTCGGGTCCCCTAGAACTGGTATTTATAGACAGCTGTGAGTTGTCCTACATGAATGCTAAGCACTGAATTCAGGTCCTCTAGAAGAGCAGTATGCACTCTTTTTCAAATTTTATTTATTTTTTAAAAGACAAACTTTTCTCATTTTACATACCAATCCCAGTTCCCACCTCCTCCCTCACCCCACCCCTCATCCAGTCCTTAGAGAGGGTAAGGCTTCCCATGGGGAGTCAACAAAGCCTAGCACATTGCTTTGAGGCAAGACTAAGGCCCTCCCCAGTATATCTAGGCTGAGCAAAGTATCCCTCCAAAGAGAATGGGCTCCAAAAAGCCAATTCAAGCAGCAGGGATAAATCCTGATCCCACTGTCAGTGGCTCCACAGAATGCCCCAGCCATACAACTGTCACCCACATTCAGAGGGTCTAGTTTGGTTCTAGGCTTGTTCCCTCTGTTGTCAGTCCAGAGTCAGTGAGTTCCCATTAGCTCAGGTAAGCTGTTTCAATCACATCGGACAGAGGACTAATCTCCAAAATATATAAAGAATTCAAGAAACCAGACATCAAAATATCAAATAATCCAATTTAAAAAAAAATGGGGTAGAGAGCTACACAGAGAATTCTCAAGAGAAGAATCTCAAATGGTCAAAAGACACTTAAGGAACTGCTCAACATCCTTAGCCATCAGGGAAATGCAAATCAAAATGACTGATATTCTATCTTGCACCAGTCAGAATGGCTGAGATCAAAACTACCAATGATAATTTATTTTAGAGAAGATGCGGAGTAAGGGGAACACTCCTCTATTGCTGGTGGGAATGCAAACTTATATAACCACTCTGGAAATCAGTATGGCGGTTTCTCAGAAAATTGGGAGTCAACCTAGCTCAGGACCCAGAAATGCCACTCTTCGGCATATACCCAAAGGATGCTCAATCATACTTCAAAGACATTTGCTCAGCTATGTTCATAGCAGCATTATTTGTAATACCCAGAACCTGGAAACAACCTAGATGCCCCTTAACCAAAGAATGGATTTTAAAAAAATGTGGTACAGTTACACAATGGAGTACTACTCAACAATAAAAAACAATGACATTGAAATTTTCAGATAAATGGATGGAACTAGAAAAAACATCCTGGGTAAGGTAACCCAGACCCTGAAAGATGAACACGATATGTGCTCATTCATAAGTAGATATTAGACATAATACAAAGGATAACCAGCCTATAGTCCATGACTCCAGAGAAGTTAGGTAACAAGGAGAACCCTGAGAGAAACATACATGTATTCCCCTGGGAAGGGGAAATAGACAAGATCTCCTGAGGAAAGTGGGAACCCAAGGGTAGGGGGAGAAGGGAGGGCAGAAGGGGAAAGGGGAGGAGAACTTGAGGGAATGGAAGGGTTGAGATGGGGGAAGGACAGAGAGGGAGAGCAAGGGAAGTGATATCTTGATTGAGCGAGCCCTTATGGGACTAGCAAGAAACCTGGCACCAGGGAAATTCCCAGGAATCACACAATGACCCCAGCTAAGACCCTAAGCAATAGTGTACAGGGTGCCTGAACTGGCCTTCCTCTGTAATCATATTGATGACTACCTTAGTTGTCATCATAGAACTTTCATCCAGCAAACAATGGAAGCACCCCAACTTCAACCAGTCCAGTGTAAAGAGCAGTGTCTCCAACTTGGAAATGTGAATGGTTAAGTTCAATCTTTAGGCTTGAAACCTTGTACCGGACATGACACAGTAAAACTTCCTTGCTACAGATCCTCACAACCCCTACCGATATAATATCCATAGACTGAGTTACCAGAACCACCTTAGGCTAAGAGGCTGAATGTTCCACCTCTCCTCTTGCAACATCAGGTAGCTGGGCAGGAAATAAGACACCAATTACTCGGAGATGGGATAGGTTTGTCTTAGAGATCACTGACAGACCTTCACAGAGTAACCATAACTTAGTAGAAACTGCACAAGCCGGACAAAGTACACACACACACAAGCCCTGCATCAGAAAGACCTAGGCACCCGTGGACCAGATGAGTGTCTCAGCAGACACCACCTGGTGTGGACTGTATGGTGACCACTGACGCTTGACAACGTTCCAGCATTTTGACTTTGGGGATCACAATTCTCTAATATCCTTTACTTTCATTTTTAATGATTCTCACTATTATGCTTTTTCCTTTGGGAAATTTTGTGTGGGTTTTGAAGGCTGAAGATGCATAAAATGGCAGTCTTTCTAAATAAAACAATTCTTTGAAAAAATCTCCATCACCATGGAACCATAGAGTGTGATAATTCTGCCTACTCCTATACAACTTAACACCAAGCTGCCAGAAAATTTAGGTCAGTAACATATGCTTGATAAATAAGGTATGTTTGATAACCAAGATTTATAAATCCCTAAAGTCTACAGTAACCTTTTCCAAAGGTCAGGCATTTAGACACAAGCCCCATTCTCTTGGGGTCTTGAAAGTTCCTGCTTGCTTAAAGAGAAGATATTCTTATCTCTGGCAAGAAGAACTTGTGGCCCTTCTGAGAACACATGATTCGGTGCTGGCTTCCTCAACTCCTGATCACAAGCCACAGCCCAGCTCACATGTCCCCTTTCTCTCATGCAATCCTTTGTGTGATTATAGAGTATAAAGTTGTAACCTTCTTTCAATAAATGGGCAGCCATCCTGATTCACCCCTAGATCCTGTTAGCTCCTTCCCCTTGCTGACTCCACACCTCCTTCTTGGGACCTGAACCTCACTGGAACTGGACTCTGGCATTATTCCCAGCTGTAGCACAGTCCTTGTTCATCCCTGAGAATGTAGGTCCTTGAGGTTGTGAAACTCAAGCATGACCCAGGTTACCATCAACCTAGGTTGTCACAGACTGCCTTCACCAACACAACCTGACCAGGGGAGAGGCTTACCAAATTCTCATGGGTCCAAGGCCTTGGTTCTTGACATGGCCAGCTCATGTCAAACACACATTCACTCAGGATTTCACTCACTCCCTACACCCCAGCACTGCATAAACTGTGCATCCCAGAATTCTGGGGGTAGTGGCTGGAGGATCAGGAGTTCAAGATTGCCATTAATTATGTAAGGAGTTTGAAGGCTGCCTAAGACACACGAGACCTTCTCTCCAAGAAAGAAAGGAAGGAAGGGAGGGAGGGAGGGAGGGAGGGAGGGAGGGAGGGAGGGAGGGAGGGAGGGAAGGAGGGAAGGAAGGAAGGAAGGAAGGAAGGAAGGAAGGAAGGAAGGAAGGAAGGAAGGAAGGAAGGAAGGAAAAGCAAAAGAAGGAAACTTACCTTATCTCTAAGGAAATGAATAAACTAGAAATGAAGGAGTAAGATAAAATTTTCCATGAAAATTGAATCAAAAAGACAGTAAGTCACACTTCTATCATAAAACAGTCTTTAAGTGGCTACCAAAATTATCCTATGAATAAGGATAACTAAAGGATCTCCTTAATTAAATTTATGAAAACATAATAGAAGTTGAAAAGGTCAAAAGAATAGAAAGATATGATGCATTCTTGGATTTGAAGAATCATTATTGTTAAATAGCACTACTTCCTAAAAATAATTAATGTGAGCTCTATCAAACTATCAATGTCATTCTCCACAGAATTAGAAAGAAAAATTATTATGCAGTTACCCATGAAGGCCAGAAGAGGGCACCAGATTTCTTTTATGTGCTCAGCGTTGCTCCAAAACTGGATTTCCTAACTTTAGCCCTTAGCTTAGTATTCAGTGCCCAAGAATTCCTTCTTGGGTGTTGGGAGGGAACTTTGTGCTGTGCATCTTTTAGCAACATCCCTAGCCTCTGCCCACTAGATACCAGTGGTACCCTAGCTTCAGCCATGACAAGCAAAAAACATCTCCAAATGTTGCCAAATGTGCCCTGGGGAAAACTGTCTTGGAGAAACACTATTCTGAGCATTCGAGTGTACAGTGAGCAAGAAAGTCAAGGTTCTTTTCTCACACAGCTCACATTCCTGTTGGGATGTAAACAAGCAGAAATTTTGAAAAGATTTCTCAGAGAGGCCTAAGGGTTATGGGAGAAAAAGTTTTAATTTAAAAGGTGGCACCAGAGTGCCTAGAAGCATGTGGGGACCTCCAGATTCCTGGTGGGGGAAGACCTCCCTAAGGGTCGGACTGAGAAGTGAAAGATAAGCTCCAGATAACAGTTCATCATCAAAAGCAATGAGGGCGGGAACTCAAGCAGGACAGGGACCTGGAGGCAGAAGCTAATTCAGGGGCCACAGAGAGGTGCTCCAGATGGCTTGCTCAGTCTGCTTTCTTATAGAACCATGGACTACCAGCCTAGGGATGGCACCACCCACAATGGGTAGAGCCCACTCCATGACCACTAATTAAGAAAATGCCTTACGGTTTGCCGATAATCCCATCTTCCCCATCTTATGGAGGCATTTCCTCAACTGAGGCTCCATTCTCTCTGATGACTCTAGCTTATGTCAAGTCGACATAAAAGTGTCCATTACAACAGACCTCCTGTCAGCTTGACACACAAGCACACCACTTTTCAGTGAGAATCTTTCCTATCACATTTATCCCCAAGACGGCATCACAGTATAAACATAACTCTTTTAAGAGTCCCACAGTCCTTACAAAGTCAAATACGTTAAAAGTTCAGACTCTTTGAAATATCCAATCTCTCTAAAAACTCTCTTTTAAAAGTTCAGTCTTTCAGCCATGAACTACTGAAAAAAATTAAAATTAAGGCAAATGTGTTCATCAAGAGTGAAGAACCAGGGCACAGTCGCAATTTGAATAAAACCAAACCAAACTCCAACCGTGTAAATAACTCAGTGTCCAATTATCTGGGATTCACTCACGAACTTCTGGGCTCCTCCAAGGGACTTGGGTCACTTTTCCAGCTCTGCCCTCTGCAGCACACACCACTGGTCTTCTAGGCTCCAGCTGGCTCCACTCCACTGCGGCTGCTGTTCTCGATGGTCAGCCTATGGCACTGCCCTCTCCAAAACTCCTGGGTTCCCTTGCTGCAACTGGGCTACACTTTCACCAATAGCAGGGATTCCAGCCCTGGCACACGGTCTCAAGCCTCAGCTGCCCTACATGACCCCTTCATGCCTTCAGAAGCCAGGACCGCCGGGTGACTCCCACCCTACCAAGTTCAGCTGCCAGCGCGAGGCACAACCTCTACACTGGCTTCAGCCAGTACAGGTCAGGACATAAAGATACAATGTTGGCGTAAGAAGAGTGTGCCTTCCTCTGCACCAGGGTATTAGAAATGGCTGCCTAGAGGAGGTGGCTGGGAGCTGCCATTAGAAGACAACCTTGGTGTCAGCCTAGTGGGTGGAGAAAGAGTGAGGAAAAGGATTTTACAGGCAAAGCAGCAGCATGGGCTGAGCTGCCTGCCAGCGCTCTGGTCTAATAAGGATTGTAGCAAAGCTTTCTTCAACGGTTTAGAAAGTGGAGTGGCAGACAGACGTTTAATTTTTAGGTGTTTCATAAAACTGTGAGAGGTAGCACAGATATCAAAAGTTGCTTAATCTAAAAGCATACAGTACAATAGATAATAATAGGTAAGCTGCTGTGTGCCCAGCGGCAGGTCAGAGCAAAGATCCACTCTGTTCTCCAGTATCACACGATTAAGTGTGGAGCGTACAGAAAATGGAGTATTCTGTTAGTTCCTAAAAACAAAACGTGAGAGTTATAGTCGTTATTAACGCTACCCTGTACTGAGGGCAATGACTGCATTATGCCACTATTCTTTACTTTTTTGCAATGCTGAATGGATTTATATACCTAATATGGTTTTGTCCATAAATAAAAGATAAGGGGCTAGCAAGATGATTCAGTGGACAAAGGTAGGTATATGCTGCCAAGGTTCATGATCTGAGTTCAATCTCCTGGACCCACAGGGTGGGAGGAAAGAATCAACTCTCCGAAGATGTCCTCTGATCTCCACTTAAGCACCATGTCTCAAGATCACACACACACAATAAAATGTAATGTTAAAAGATTTTTTAAAGAGGAACCAGAAGCTGAGGATGTAGCTTAGTTAGTAGAGTATTTGCCATGAAGTCCTGGGTTGGACTCCCAGCACCCCATAACCTGGCCATGATGGCACACATTAATAATTCCAGTACTTAAGAGGTGACGTTAGAGGAATCAGAAGTTCAAGGTTAGTGTGTGTGTGTGTGTATCGATAGCTTCCAGGAGAGGGAAACAGAAAATCGGTTTTCTTCAATGAAGGGACACTGGATATATCTACCACACTCCAGGGTAGGACCCATACTCGAGTAGTTGACCAGTACTCATGTCTGTGTATGAGTTTTTATTCGAAAGAAAAACATAAAGTTGAGTGGGTAAGTAGGCAGGTGAGGGGTGAACCTGGGAGGAGTTGGGAGAAAAGAAAGAAAATGATCCAAATATATTGCACGAAAGTCTCAAAGAATAAATTAAAATGTTTTTCAAAGGGGCAAAGGAACTCCTAGGATTTTAAGGGCTCAGCTGAGCTCAGAGGCCATGAGTCTACATCTGTTCTTTGGAGAATTTTCTCCTACAGGTCACTCGCAGTTTGCTCCTCTTCCTTGAGAAGATCTTGGGGATCTTCGTGAGGGGGAAGGGAGCAGGATCCCAGGGCTTGTGAGTCGGGACAGACAGCTTTCCAGAGAGGCCTACTTGGACTAAACGCTACAACTCCACTTTATTTCAGCAGGAAAGGGGAATGAAAAGGCTGGGGACAGCTACGGGGGCATCCCCTAATTTGTCTAAGAGGTGCTCGCCTATCAAAAGGCTCCTAATACGTGCAGCAAGGATATCTGTCAGGGTTTGAGCTAAAGATAAGTCAGGCGTCCGGTTTTAAAGGCAGCACCTAGTTTTGAAACAGCTTTCAGATAAGGTCAGTCCTCCAGGCCCACGGACATTCTCCAGATAAGGGCAAGAAGAGAGCCAGAAGTCTTGCTGGGAAGGAAGGGGGCCCCATATTGCCAGAGTCTAGAGAAAAAGTTGCTAGGTTTATGGCAGACTGCGACCTCTACCAATCAACAATATATCCCAACCTGGTCTCCATGGTCAGTGAGAGGAGAAAGGCAATTGAGTTGGTGTGCACTTCCTGGAGGGGCCGAACAGCTGAGACACACAAGTAAATTTAGTGGAAAGACAAGAACTGTGAGAGAAAGAAGACCTTAGTCCCCATCCCGGGGAGGTGTACAGTACACGGGAGGGAAAAGGAAATGTTAATATGAAAAGATGAGAGAAAGAAAGCGTAACTTCACAAGTTCTTATATGCTCAGAGTGAGGTAAAGAGTACAGCGATCGTCAGTTCAGAAGGGAGTGGCCGCAGTCAGTTCCGGTGGTCAGGGACGCCACAGCCCCTGCTGTTGCTGCTGCTTACAGACTCGGGGGCTCTTTTCCGGTGGTTAAGAACGGATGAGGTAAAATATTAAGTATATAGAAGAAGGACGGGAAATTTAATGACCTCTACCACTGCTTGGGGAAGTGAGCAGCAAGCAGAAAGAATGGTCAAGGGCTCTGATGCAACAGGGGAGTCACCCACGCTGACACTTCCCAGGGATCAGTCAGCTCAGCTTTCTCCAACCTAGACTTACAGTTCACAGGAAGACGGGAAGCCTGAGCTCCGGAGGGGGGCGGGAGGCGGGGCGGACGGGGCAGGGGGGTGGGGAGGTCTTTCTTTGTGGGGGGCTTGTGTTACCAGGCTTGGGGCTGAGACAGCGGATGAGGTCAAATGCTGGGGAGTGAAAAGAGACAGAGAGTTCTTGGCAGGGCCAGCAGCAGCCAAGACAAAATAGTGAGTTCCTTGCTGAGGCCCCAGCCTACTTCCTTCTTCCTCTCTCTCCACTTAGCTTTATACTGACTGACCACAGCCTCTCCTCAAGCAAGCTGATTCTCCCCTTTCTGTCAAAACGGACCTAGCTTGTGTCCCTCTCCTATTCCCAGTTCACCTAAGTATCTAAGTTTCTCCAACAGAACTACTGCCTTAGGCTTCTCATTCAAACTCTGTGTTTTCTTTTATTTAGGCTATTTCCAGGGCCAAGGTTGGTTCACATTATCTAGTTTTCTGAGTAACCCCCACCTGGAAGAACCCATCGTCTTCCCAGAGTCTTTCAAATGTCCCTTGACTCTTAGCACCAGGGCATCTTCTGCCTTCCCTTATTTTCCTGTCTGAAAGAAGCTCAAGGGTAAAACTGTTCAAAGATAAGATCAGCATCTGAGGGTGGGGGTGTAATTTAATTAGTAGGGTCCTTGCCTCCCAGGGCCGGACGCTCTGTGTTCCAGGCCAACCTAGGATACATGAAATTCTATCAAAAAAAAAAAAAAAAAAAAACCACTAGGCAGTGGTGGCACTGGCCTTTAATCCCAGCACTTGGGAGGCAGAGGCAGGTGGATCTCTGTGAGTTCAAGGCAAGCCTGGTCTACAAGAGCTAGTTTCAGGCCAGGCTCCAAAGTTACAGAGAAACCCTGTCTCAAAAAACCAAACAAACAATAACAAATAAAAGCACAGCTTCAACTGATTCCTTGCAAAATTTTTGCTTAATTCCCAGCACATAGAAAAGCCATGATGAGTCTGTTTAATTAATTCACGAATGCCTTTTGCCCTGCTGAAAACAGCTCGGCAGCACCCCTGCTATGAGTCGATACCCTTGACCTCTGGGATCTGACCCTGAAAATGTGCTGTTAAGTGTTTGGAAAGGCTCACAGCGTTTTTATAATGCCGTTTTACAACGCCAAATGTCCACCCATAACAGAATGAACAAATTAAAATGCAAACATGAGACAAAATATCACACAGACTTGAAAGGGATAAGTAGCCAAACCTCATAAAAATGCTAAGAAGCCAGGAACCCCCGTACCATCCAGGCAAAACTAACCTGTGAGATTTGAAGTTAGAATATTATTTTTATTTCTGGAAAAGAAAGTAGGTAGCGATTGGGGGTGAATATGATTGTTCCAAAGTTGTCTCCAAAGTAACTGGCTGACATGCACATTTCTGTACATACATCACGGTTTAATAAGCGTTTGTTGGTAAATACATCATTTGGCTGCCTCTGGAGTGATTCCTGCAGAGCTAGAGCTCCTTTGGGTCCCTGAGCCAAAATCTCTCCCACACCCAGCTCCTCCCCCAACTCATGCCTTGTTTGAGAGGAGAGGTGATGCGTACAAGTTGAATTCAAAAGACTCTGACCTGATAGAGCCTCCCTGAGGTCCCTTCCAGAGCAGTGACAACTAGTACCAGTCCCCCAAGGAATGCAAGGTCCAACACAATCCATCCTGGGAGACATCGTCTCAGCCTTTCTTCCTTTATCTCCATCCTCACGCAGACCCAAAGCATCCAAGGGACTCACAATTCCCGCCCCATCCTCTTCTTCAGAACAGACAGCCAAAAATCTGAATTCAGGGCCCCAGATGAACTGTGGGGCCCAGATGTACCCTCCCTGCTTTTATGTGTCTGACTCAAGTTATCATCCTAGTCCGTCTTCATGATTCCAGAAAATATGTGCTTATTCACTCAACAAACATTTTGAATGTCTGCTCTGTCAGGCATGTCGTGGCACTGTGCTGACAGCATGTAGCCCCCTACACATATGTGCCCCCTACACATATGTGCCCCCTACACATATGTGCCCCCTACACATATGTGCCCCATACACACATGTGCCAAGGGTTTATGCAACATGATCCTCAATGTCTATCATCTGGCTTAATACAGAGCTGCTCAAAACATATTCAGGGGGGCAGATGGGAACGGAAAACAATATGTACTGAAGCTCTGCTTGTGCCAGAGACCATTCTGGATGCCGAGAATACAGCAATGAAAAAAAAAAAGATTAAAAGCCTTGGTCTCTAGGACCTTACAGTGGGGAAGGCAAGGTGGTGTTTGGACAAACAGGATAAAATAGAAATCCCACGGCTGGCAATGAAGCTGCTCCCAGACAGAGAAAACTAGACGTGAAGCCCGAATGTACACATCACTCCGGCTTTCCACACTTCACACGGACTAAAATCCGTGTGCTTCACAATGGCCTACAGGACCTGGACCACTTCCTCCAGTCTCTCCTCTTGCTCCCTGAATTCCAGGTGACTATGTAGATGGCATAATCAGAAACTGCGAGTTCTGATCTCCCAGACACATACATGCACCCATGAGTCCATGCCAGCCCCACCCCACACCAACCAGGAATCCTTACCGTGACCCTGGTGACCCCTGAGGAGCAGGAAGAGTGCAAGTAGGGCGGCTTGCCGCAGCATCCCCACAGCCCCACAGAACAGAGCAGGCCAGTGGGGGCCAGAAGAGGCCTCTCCTCTTCGGGTGCTCAGATTTAATGGGCTCAGCAACTCAGTCAGTAAGACATGAACATGGAGCAGAACTGCCTCTGCGCCTGTCCAGCCACAATTTCCTCAACTCAAGGCTGTTCACTTCTGCTGTGAGCTGACAAGGCCACTGAGAAAGCCCCAGTCTCTAGACTGGGTCTAACCGTTCCCACAAGCTAAGCTGCCTCCAGTGGGCGGGTGCTCAGAGCTTGCAGTGACTCACAAAACCAGCTGCAAAGAAAGTCATAGCCCTTGGTCTGCCTCAGGCCTGTGTGCTTTATCCTCAACCCTGCTTGCAGCGTGGAGAGAAACAAACAGCCATTATCCCAGAGTGCCCCAAACCAACACACATTGGGGAAGCGGAAGTGGGAAGGAATTTGTAGGTAGGGTGATCTGAGAAGAAGACCCCTGAGTAAGTGGTTGAAGGAGAGGAATGCATGGGGTGATTTAGGAAGAGACATAAAGTTTAGAGTTTGCTGGGAAATATCTAACCAGCCTAGGACATCTACGATACCAAATGTTCAGCATGTGCAAATTGTGACCCTCCTTTAACCTTCCCCAAGAGAGGATGTGAGCCCATTGGTGTTGGCCACCCATCCTCAGCTGGATTCCATCCTGTAGAAAGCAGGCAGACGATCCCTTTGAACTCCATGGAAGGATGGGGATAATGGTACCCCACCTTCCTAAGGACACTTTACTTCAAGGCCATACCTAGAGTCCATGCCTCTTTCTTCCGCTTTTCCCCTTAGCAACAAATACTTGTGGTTTCCCTCCAAATCCATCCTCTTTATCCTAAGGTCTATCGCTAGACTGACCAGAACTGAGCAAGATGACATTGAGACTCTTGCCTGCCAGTGGAGGCAGCACAGATGCTCTGGACAAGACAATCAATTTGGAGTCAATCACCTGGCCTTGAACTCCAAATCAACTTAAGAACCTGTGTGGTGCTGAGCGAATTACTCTCTGAGGCCTAAGATCAACAGTCCTTGGGCGGGAAAGATGGCTCCGTCGGTTAAGGTACTTGTCCTTAAGCCTGATGACCTGAGCATGATCCCTAGGATCCACATGATGAAAAGAGAATCAGCTCCACCTCTGACCTCCACAAGGACCCAAAATGTAAATGAGCACCACATGCACACATAAGTAAATAAATACGTGGTTTTTTTTCTCTTAAAGATCAGCAATACTTGACTGTCCTCCAAGATAGTTTTTAGAATCAAATTAATAGCTATCCCTGAGAGTGTGTATATAAAACTCTGGTGCACACATGTATAAAAGTGCATAATAAGGGAGCTGGAACGATTGCTCAGTGGTTAAGAGCACTGGCAGCTCTTCCAAAGGTCCTAAATTCAATCCCAAGCAACTACAAGGTGACTCACAACCATCTCTAGTGGGATCTGATGCCCTCCTCTGCAGATAGAGCACTCATATACTTAAAATAATTAAAATAAATATTTTTAAATGCCGTAATAAACCCACAACTTTGTATGTTAATCTTTTAAGTTAATAATAAGTAAATCTGAACTTTTTGTCCCATTCTTTTAACTCATATCTTGAAATCTAGTCAGCAGTATGTTGGTATTAGTAAGTGGAGTGTTGAGTGAGTGATCAAGTTTTGAGAACAGAGCTCTCCTGGATGGAGTAATGTTCTTATTTTAAAAGCAGGGTAGGGGACCCCACAGGCTCCAAGAATCCTGCTCATTTTCCATTCTTTCTACCATGAGAGGACAAAAGTGTTAGCAATCTGCATATCCCAAAAAAGCCTTTAGTGCTGAAGGCATGAATATGCTCCCTAAAGAAGGCACTTCCATTCCCAGTGAGGTACAGAGGTGAGCTATTCCATCACAGTCTCTCCCCCTCATGACCGTTAATTTTACCTTACTTTGCCACTTTCTGGGATGGGGAGCTTCTGTGTGGTTTAGACATTTTACTATAAAGATTGAAGACCCTACAAAATTCCTGTAAACTCAGAGGCTTTCCCAGATCTCTGGAAGTCTGGGACAGAGGCTCAAACAAGGGTTTTGAAAATCGGCAGCCAAGACGAGATCAAAGGCTCCTCTGGCTCTATACTCTCACCTTCCTTTTCCCAAATGATGCTTTCACTACTTTGCAGCGAGTTGGATCTTCCTCATAAATCCCACTTCCAAGACACTTTGCAGACTGGGGAGGGCCAAGACTACCTAGAGTTTTGCTAATTTCGGAGAAAAACTCAATGAGTTCATTAAAAGCCTCTTTCAGTTGGTTCGTAGCTAAAATGAAAATACAGGCAAAAATGAAACAAAGGTAAAAAGGAACAAGATCCAGGGGAGGCCCCAAGGGACCATGAACAGAGTCTGGCCCGCAGACAGTTAAGCAGACAGAGCTTACTTCTCCAAACATGGTTACAGTACATTGTACATATGTACAAATTTGTCCCCAAAATGATGTTAATTTAAACCAAACACCTTTTCAGTAACAATGTGATCAAATAATATAAAGTCACTGATTTTTAAAGTCATTAAGCAACAAAAAATAAATAAATGATAGAAACGATTTTTTTAAAAAGCAAGAAATAACCTCTAGAAAGTGTGTGTCAATATATGTAGTATTGCCCCCAGGAAAGCTTGTGAGCCGTGTGTCTAGACTCTTTGTCTTTGGTCACACACATACAGGTTCATCATGCACACAGCTGGCTTTCCTATCTGACCCTTTCAGAGGTCGATCTGATGTTAAGTGGATCAAGTCATTCCACAGTAAATCACTTTATTGGCACAGACTACCTGTCATAGTCCAAGGTCATGCTAAATAAATATACTTTTAGTCAGCAATATTCCAAGGCTTGGAAATTACCTCCTAAAAGCCAAGGGGGAAAGACCAGGCCTTTCTTTAAACAATGCTAATCCTTTTCTGTACATCTTGAAAGAAAAAATTATTCAGGCAGTTAAAAGCGAATCTTTCACAAAGGATCCTCCTGGCTTTATAGGCGACGTCAGCCAGTTTGTAAAGAATTAAACAAATAATTACTGTGATACAAACACTAAGAGAAAACTCAATGTCTTTATTTCTGGAAATATCAGTACTGTCTATGTTCCGTTTGAATGTCAGGATCTCACAGTGGCAGGCAGTTCATCAGAATAAGGGATCACGTCATTGAAGAGAAAGCAAGAGAACTACTCAAGAGTCAGGCCCATTCTGGTAACAGTTCAGAAGTCCCGTGAGAAGTACTGTTTTTCCATAGTTGCTGTTGTTTATTGTTTTTGTTTTGTATAGGGTTTTTGCAACAGAGTTTTATTCTGTATATTCTGGAATTCATTATGTAGCCCAGCCGACATCAAGCCCACAGTGATCCTCCTGTCTCAGCTTCCCAAGTGCTGGAATTACAGACATAAATCACCACACCTAGTCACTGAGATGTACTTCAATCCCTTCTGTGTGTAGTTCCCCCACATGCTCTAAGCTCCTCCCACTAGACCCTTCCTTCAACTGGCCCCAGCACTTTTCAGCACACTGTGCTCAAGAAAGGTGAACCTTTGGTGGACACATGCAAATCACACCCAAACCTCAGCATCATGACTAAGCTTTTAGCAAGCAGCTGTTCCTTTCTAGTCTCTTTCTCATGAGAGCTACAAAAGTGCTTCTCCGTGTGTGTGTTTGTGTGTGTGTGTGTGTGTGTGTGTGTATCCATCTCTTGGGCTTTCCACTCCTCATTTAAAAAGAAGACTTAGCCTCCCACATTCTTGCAGGGCTTAGGTCCCAAGACCCTGGCTGGGAGTAATGAGGAAAACCTGAGACTATATATGGACTGGGCTTTCCGCTGGAGAAGCATCAGTAACGTTGAAGCTTAGCATGTTATATAGAGTTGAACAGGGAGGTAGAATTTTTGCATACAATTGACCAAGGATGTTGAATTATTACATACAGATAAACAAAGAAGTAGGGCTGCTACATACAGCTGAACAAGGAGACAGGTTCTGCTAATCTCGATGGGAGCAGTCTATGGGGGAGCAATCTTCAAGCTGTAGACACAGGGGTGAGGCTGAAAGCTGATGTTTCTGCACACTGTCAGCATTTACACTTCAACCTGAGAAAGACTCTCTGAGCCTCACCTGGAGAAGACTTTGCCAGACTCACATGATGCTAAGACATCAGGATCCTTGACTGGGCTGGACCCATTGCAACAATACACATTCACCGCAGACTTCACCCAATCCTTAGAAATTAGCTCATTGTTGTTTATTTCTTGCTTATGGTGAATTTCAACTTCAGGCTAAAGGTGAGGAATGCAACAGCCTCATATGGAAGGTCTCATAAGATAGAACTTCTTCAAACAATACCTGGGGCATCAGGTAGCCTGGAGCACCCACACCTGAGCCCCTAAAGGAAGCGCAACATGCAGTTCACAACATGGCTCCTCTGCAGTTCACAACATGGCTCCTCTTAGAATTTTAACATGGGAAACTTGCTGCTCCCAGCTTCAGCAAAGAAACAGCCCCAAAAATGCAGAACTGAGGCTCCATCCCCCACATTAGCATCTTTACACAGGGTAAAGATGGGATTAATGAGTGCATGTTAGAAACACACAAAAGATGAGTGAAAGACTTGTACCAAATAAAAAAAATACCAGTAAAGTACCTTGTATAATTTGAAAACAATTAAGTATCTAGAGAGATGTCTCTTCAGGAACAGACCCCTGCCTCCAAGGCTGGTGACCTGAGTTTAATTCCAGGAACCCTGAAGTTGTCACCTGACCTTCACTTGGTATGTGAAGGTCACTTGCTGTGGTATATACACACACATGCAAAACAAAAATGTAATTTTAAAATAAATTAAAGATAAACATAAACTTGTCTTATATATTTGTACTCCAATTATACTTTATGGACTCCAATTTGATTTAGTAACAAGTTATATTCTGAAGTTTTGATATTATGAGAGTTGACATATTAATATACCAAAATATTATCAAATGCACACAATGACTTCTGGGTACCTTATTGCCTCATTTTTAAATTATAGCCAGTTTGAAAGTTCTGAGGATAACAGAACAAACTGAAATTTTAATGGTACAGTAACTCATACAAGCCCATGTTGCCTTTAGTTCTTTTCAGTGTGCCTCCCCAGAGTCCCTAAAGACACATACATGTGACCAGAGTTCAGTACCATCAGCAGGTAAAAGCCATCAGGTTAAATCATTTTAATGATGGACATTCACAGTTAACCATAAGGGAAATTGATTTTTACACAACACAGCTACCTTCTGGAAAATTCTACTCTTTGATGTTTTTGTTTCTCTATCTTATAGAACCCATAACAGGACTGACAGATTCCTGGACTCTGTGTGCTGCTAAGCATGTCTTGTAGGATATGTTTCTACAGCCACACAAGAGGAAGAGACCAGCTCCGACTTCCTGTCTGGCTGAGTTCCTCCTTTTCTTCCCCTTCCTTGCCCATCTCCCACCCTTAGACATGACTTTCATGAGCAGTTCTCTGTGCTTTCTGGTGCATCTTGTCCCTCCAGCTGTCTCTGATCATGGACCTTAGCAGAGCTGTGAACTTTCTTCTCACTAGGCTGGAGCCCCCAGGACTGCCGCCTCCTCTTGCTCCACTCTCTACCAGCTACCAGCACTTCCTTCCTATCTTCCCTTTCGGGCAGAGCAACAGCCCATGCAGTTGGACAGCTGTGCAGGAAAGGCTGGTGCACACAAAACAGAATGCATGCCTTCTCCCAGCCAAAGTCCTCAAAGCATTGTTTCAGACTCAGAAATCCCTAATCAGAGATGTTTTGCTGCCATGTATTTAAATTCTGAGACTCCTTCCCAGCCTATATAAGCCCAACTTTTAAGTCTTGAATCCTATTCCTTTCCCCAAATCTGTAAAGCGCCATCTCTGCCTCTTGTACCAAGACCTTTCCTCCACTTCATGTACATTGGTACCTCCTGCTTTCTTGAATTTCCATGACAATCTGCGTGGGGGAGGGGAGGACAACTCGCTTTCTCATTATCTTTCTGTACTCTGCAATTCTAACAATATTCCGGAGGGGTTTTTTAAGCATATTTGGTGTATTTGTGGCCAAGAGATTTATCCAAACTTACCTTTCTGGGTCATCAAAAGTACATGGAATTTACAGTGAACCTCCCTTACAAACCTAAACCAAGGTTTTCACAAAAGGACCAAGTCTTCCTCTTCCTTCTTCTTCTGAAACAGGGTGTCTGATTGTAGCCTTGACTGTCCTGAAAATCACTTTTGTAGACCAGGTTGTCCTTGAACTCACAGCGATCCACCAGCCTTTGCCTCTGGAGTGCTAGAATTAAAGCTGTGCACTGCCACCACCTTGATAGATAATTTTTTTAAAAAAAAGATCTTGTGCATGGGGCTGAGAAGTTGACTCAGAGGTTAAGAGCACTTGCTGCTCTTCTAGAAGTCCTGAGTTCAATTCCCAGCAATCACACGGTGACTCACAACTGTCTAAATGAGATCTGGTGCCCTCTTCTGGCCTACAGGTGTACACACACATGCACGCAGAGCACTGAATACATAATAAAGAAAAAATCTTTAAAAGAAAGATCTTGTGCATAGAAAGTATCAGCAACTGCCAAGCATATTTCTAAATCAGGGAGGGAACGAGGAACTGAGGATTTTTCTGTTATACATCTCTAATTTTTTCCAACCATTAAGAATATCATCCCTGAATTATATTATATAGTATCATATCAGCTGGAGAGATAGCTCAGAGGTTAAGAGCATTGGCAGCTCTTCCAGAGGTCCTGAATTCAATTCCCAGCAACTGCATGGTAAGTCACAAGAATCTGCAAGAGATCTGGTGCCCTCTTTTGGCATGTAGGCATACATGCAGAACACATAATAAATAAACCTTTAAAAAAAGGCTATTACCTCATCATAGCTCATCTCAGGTAATCATTAATGTTCATTTCTTTTCATAGGAGGCACAAGAGATACCACTTTCCTTCTTTGAAGTTAAACTGAACTGTGCAATTCTTCTAGCCACAAACTATAAGCAGAGTCACTTGGAGGCTAAAGCCCCACAGGAGAGCAAGGCATCAATCAACCTGTTTTCCTAACTCATTAATACCTAAAATGTGTGGCATTCGGAGTGTTGGTCATCTTTCCTTCACTGTGGCAAAATACCTGTGATAATCAGTTCCCAAGGAAGAAAAGTATGTATGTATGTATGTATCTATGCATGCATGCATGTATCTATGTATATATGTGTGTATGTATGTATCTATGTATGTGTGTATGTATGTATCTATCTATGTATGTATGTATGTATGTATCTATGTATGTGTGTATGTATCTATGTATGTGTGTATGTATCTATGTATGTATGCGTGTGTATGTATCTATGTATGTATGTGTGTATGTATGTATCTATGTATGTATGTATGTGTGTATGTATCTATGTATGTATATGAGAGAGAGGGGGGCGGGGGAGGCTGCAGTTTCGATCAGTAGTCAGTTGGCCCTGTTGCTTGGGCCTGTGGGGGAAACATCAGGGTGGAAAACAAATGGTAGCCATGGTGACCACAAAGCAAAGGAAGAAAAGTGAAGAAACCAGGCCAGGCCCCAACACCTCCCTCAAGGGCACACCCCCAAATTCTAACTTCCTCCTACTGTACCTCACTTCTGAATAGTTACAGCCCCTGCCAATAGTACCACTGATCAGCGGTGAAGCCTTCAACCCAGAGCCTTTGGAAGACACAAAACTGAGTAGTCAGTTTGACGATGTGTATATAAGTGATAGAGAAATGTTAGACCAACACTAGTGGTGTAAGCCTATAATCCTAGCATTCAGGAAGCAGATGCAGTAGGACTACCATAAATTTAATGGCAGCCTGAACTGCATAGTGAGTTTCAGATCAGCCAAGAACACAAAGCGAGATCCTTTCCAGAAACTAAAAATAAGGACAGCATGGGGAAGGGGTTCTATTAGCAGCCTTGGAGGTAAGAATGTTAGTACTGGGATACTACAGTGAAACATGCAAACCCCTGCCTTTGGAACTAAAGGCTTTGTCTACTGCGCTTGAGTGCCAAGGACAGGCATCATGCCTGCTGTACTAGTGTGCACCTGTGATACTAGGGAAGTGGAAGCAGAAGGACCAGGATTTCAAGGCCAGCCTTATCTATACAGTACGTTTGAGAGGGACAAAGACAGAGAAACATAGAGAAAGAGAGAAAGAACAGGAAAACTGTTGATACTGCGGCTTCTGCCTGCCTTCAATAACACAATACTCCTTATCTGGGGTGGTGGAACATGCCTATTTTCCCAATATTTGAGAGGCTTGAGCAAAAGGATTGAAAGTTCAAGAATAGCCGGAGTTATAGAGATAGACTATATCTCAACAAAATCGAGAGGCAGGAAAGGAGGGGAGAAGGGCAGGGTGGAATGAGGAAGAGAGACAAGAGAAAGGAGAGGGGAGAGGAAAAGATACATCCCCTAAAGAAAAGGTGGGCACGAGAGCTATCTCAGTTGGAAATGTTAATTGCCTCCCTGGGATCCACACTGGAAAGAACCAACACCCATAAGTTGTTCTCAACCTCTACTCATGCACTATGTCATATGCATCTACACAAATTCACACAAAATAAATATAGTAAAAATTTTAAAGGAAAAAGACTTCCCAGTTTTGTCATTCATTTCACTTTGACCAGTTGTGAGTCTCATATACTGTAAATAGACACTTCTCTGGTTTGGGACATTGGGGATTGAGAGATGCCTTGATCTGTGGGTATAGGAATGTCATCAGTGCCCAGTCATGATGGCACACACCTTTAATCCCAGCACTCAAGAGGCAGAAGCAGGCGGGTCTCTGTGAATTCAAGGCCAGCCTGGTCTACAAAGCAAGTTCCAGAACAGCCAGAACTGTTGAGTAACCCTGTCTTGAAAAAAAAGAAAGAAAAAAGAAAAAGAATGTTATTAGAAGTAGATTTGAACTATGTCCAGCAACACCAGTAGACAAGTTAATATGGGCGGGTGAAGTTCACAAGGCCTCAACCCTACACAAAGAACTACAGGCAGCTAAGGAATATTGAAAGTGGAAAATACTTCTTTCCCAGAGAAAAGCACACCGATTTGTTATCCAGTACCAATGGAAAGTCATGAAGATGTGTACATACAAGTAACATTATACAGACTGAAATTATACAGTTGATATGTGTGTGTGTCAACCAAAAAAAAGCCATGAATTTAAAAGAAAGGGTAGAAACATGAGAGGGGGGTAAATCATGTCATTGTAATCTCAAAATAATAATAAGTTTAAAAATAATGAAACAGAAAAAACTATGTCCGTTTAGCAAAATAATAGTAGTAGGGTCTCCCCTAGGACTTATGACCTCTAATGACAGGTTATTAGCCCCAGTAGTGATGCCAAGTATGAGTTTCATCTTGTACAGCAGGCCTTAAATGCAATCAGCAATTATTGCTTACTCTTATAGTGTTCATATTGTGACACAGGGGATGGTTCTCCATTGCATTAGTGGATGTGGGTAGCATTATTTCCTGGGGCTTGGGGCTTGGGCTGAATAAAAAGCAGAAAGCTAGCTGAGCAATAAGCATGCATACATTGATTCATTTCTCTCTTCTTTCAGCTGTGGATGTCATGTGACTAGCTGCTTCAGTTTCCTGTCTTGACTTCCCATAATGATGCATGGTAGCCTGGAATTTTGAGCTAAAATAAACCTTTTCTCTTCTAAGTTGCTTTTGTTAGAGTATCTTATTATAATAGAAGAAATAAAACTAGGCCATTTTGAAGAGATGAGGAGGGAGGGTCTTTATGAATCTAGTCAATTGCATGAACATTCTGAGTCTTATAGGTTATGTTTACTTCATGAGTCTTATCAGCCTTCCTTATCCCTCCAGGAAAAATGGTTTCAATTCAGAGAAAATATTTACAGAGCAATGAAAACACAAATACAATTTAAGACTGGAGAAATGAGTATGGATTGTCTCCTACAGGCTTGTGTATTGAATGCTTGATTCCCAATGGTGCAACAGAGGCTAGAGGCATTGGATTCCCTGGAACTGGAGTTATAGGCAGCAGTCAGTCACCTGACAAGAATGCTAGGAATCAAATTTGAGTCTTCTGGAAGAGCAATATATGCTCTTAAATGCTGATCTTAGACCCAGCAGTAACCCTATCATCTTTTAGACCTTATGGAGCTGTGTAAATTTGCAAAGAAAATATTGACTTAACAAGTACAGTCTCATAATAGATTCACAGGAACTGCCAAAGGAGCCATGTAAACAATGCAACAGCCTTGTTATCACACGAAGATAACAGTGTACGAGGAATGAAGCAACACCTAGGAAGAAGGGCTACATTCCACTGAGGGAAAGTGCAAATAGCACTGATACTCAGAGGATGGAGGAGTGATATCGGGACAGGAGAGTTAAAGCAGGTGGTGCAGCACCAGAGGAAGAGTTGATCATGTCCAGAGACCATCGTATCAGGTTCTCAGAACTTAGCGCAACTGACACCATGTTAAATGTACCAGGGAACACCCTAACTTAAGAGTCCATCACAGAGATACCTACATCTGCCAAAATGAGAACAAAGACCTATACCAATATAGTTCATAGTTCTGAGAAAGTCCCTAAATTACTAACCTTCTCTTTATGCTTTCCTAGCTCTGCTTATTGTTAAATGCGTTTGATAATTGATGTGTGTCAACCAAGGTATGATTTTGTGCATAAAAAGCCAAGAACAGTAAGACTTGTGGCTACACGATTTGGGCTACAGGATTTTCTGTGTAGTCTTCCAGCGGGAGAATAAAGGCTTTCTGTTGGCTTTAAGAGTTGGTGTGGTGTCTATAGGAATTAACTCACAACACCATTGTCATTTGAGGATAAGTTAGCTAAACCACTCCAAACTCTTATTCACTTGTGGTGATACTTATCTTCTCAAACAGTGCCCTCTCTCTCAGGGCTTTACTGAGCTCAATGTCTTTCTCTGTCAGAAGGACAAACAAGTACCATAATCCTTTTTGGGTATTACTTGTCTCATCTACATGGGAAAGAAGGTAGAGAGGAGTGCTGTCGACAAGCACTCATAATTCTATGAA
Organism: Alexandromys fortis; assembly: GCF_014885135.2. NCBI lineage: Eukaryota > Metazoa > Chordata > Mammalia > Rodentia > Cricetidae > Alexandromys > Alexandromys fortis. The sequence continues at coordinate 586,579 of NW_026067925.1, read as the reverse complement.
GTCTCCTACTGTGGCAGTGGGATGGTAATGGTTGAGAGGATAACCCAGCCTCTGGAGCCAGAGGAATAGAAATCAGGTGCCCTGTGCAGCACCAGAGAAGTAACTCTGAGCAAGGGCTCATAAGTGATGACAGGGCTGGGAGGTGGGGATGCCGTGGGGTGAGGCTGCAGTAGGAATGATCAATGTGTAGACTGAGTGGATTGACATGGGTCACCTGGAGTTCCTCACGGTGGGTTCTTGTTCCAGGGACTACTACAGGATCATTGGGATTTGTGGTCTGGACATAAAAAAGTGGGATTTAAGATAAGATTATGGAAAATTAAGATAAACATAATATGATCATCTTGATAGAAGTAGAAAGGGTGCTGTGTACAATCTGACATTCACTCACAACAAAGCATCTGTTCACAGGAACTGAAATTAACTCATTTGGTAAAGGAATTGTTCAATGTATTAGTCAGGGTTCTTTAAAGGGAGAGAGAGAGAGAGAGAGAGAGAGAGAGAGAGAGAGAGAGAGAGAGAGAGAGAGATCATTAGAGTAGCTTAAAGGCTATGGTCCTAGTAGTAAAAAAATGGATGTTTCCCAAGTTTCCAAAGGAAAGGTCAAGGACCCAGTGGTTGTTAAATGTGTAGTTTGAATGCCTCAGCAGTCCCGGTCTGGTGCCAGAGTCCCAGGAAAAGCCTAGAGAGCTGCCAGTTTTCAGTCTATGTGGGAATCTCACACAGGTATGTTGTGATACTAACAAAGGAATGTTTAAGGAACAGGCTATACAAACTCACCAGCAAGAAAGAAGACAAGCAGGCAAAAAGCAAAAGCTTCCTTCTTCCATATCATTTTATGTGGCTGCAAGCAGAGGTGTGGTCTAGGTTTAAGGTGTGTCTTCTCACCTCAAATGATCCAATCAAGAACATCCATCACAAGCATGCCCAGCTGCTTCAGTTGTAGCTGATTCCAGATGTAGTCAAGTTGACAGCCAAGTTTAGCTGTTTTACTGTGCAAGCATAAGTTTGGATCCCCAGAACACACATAAAAAGTGAGTACGGTAGTATGTACCTGACTCATATCTCTGAGAAAGCAGAGATGGTGGATTCCTTGGTCTTGCTGGACAAGCAGTCTAGCTACATGGGCAAGCTCCAGGTGCAGGGAGAGTCCCTGTCTTAATAATTAAAATAGACAGAGCCAATAAGATGATTCAGTTGGTAAAGACACTCACCACCAAACCTGAGTTTAATGCCCAGAATCCACATGGAAGAAGGAGAAAACTGACTTTTCTAAGTTGTCCTCTGCCTTCCATATATGCATACACACACACACACACACACACACACACACACACACTGAAATAAATGAATAAACGTGTCTGTGTGTGTTGCTCTTTTCAGATAGGGATCTTTGTCCTGTAGCTCAGGCTGACTTTCAACTCACAATATAGACCAAGATGATCTTAAATACTTTATCCTTGAGTCTCTACCTCCCAAATGCCAGAATTACAGTTATGGGCCATCAATCTTAGCTAAGCCTTGTGTTTTATAAGGACCCTTGTTGGCAGCAGTGTGGTGTTGGGGGACATTTGATCCCAATGTTAACCCAGAGTTTGCATTTGCATTAGTTAAATAAAATTAACCTTAGGTCAGGAGACTGGGTTAGCAGCTAATTGACAGAAAGTAATTATAGAGCATTGGAGGGCACCTGGAAGAGACAAAGAGATGCCCTGGCAAGAGTAGGGAGGGGTTTGGAGGGTCTTTGCTTTTCCTGTTTTGGCAGAGTTGAGGAATAGGCTCTCTTTGGGAGGCAATGGCAAGGAGAGAAGGTTAGCTAGATGCTACTCAACCTCTCTGAACTAGTGTGTTTTCACTTAGGTTTGGAATCTTGTGTTTTATTTATAAATACAACGATAGAAATTTATTTAAAACTGACTTTAGTAGAAGTGGCAGAGCCAGTGCCTGCAGGAAAAGAATTCCTGTCAGGCTGAGGCTTGAGCTGCCAGGTTGCTGCCAGAGAAGCTGTGCAGTAACTTGCAGAGTGACAATCAACAGTCGAAATAGCGGTAGATTGAGGTGCAGCCACTGTGCTTAGAGATAAAACAATTGTGTGGAGAGAGATTGGAGTCAGTCAATACTAGAAACAAGAGTTAAGATGCTCAAAATGGAGGCCAAAATCTTGCTGTCCAGCATCTGGCCCATGGCCAGGTCATAGTCTTAAGGCAGGTGTTTCACACCCTGCCAGTTGTTATTACAGGAATTGCTATATAGGGAGGTGAATTGTGGTAATTTCATGTGGAAGTCCTTGTTCAGTGCCTCAGATTGTTTATGTTTGGAGATAAGGTTTTTTTAAGATAGTGATTAAGTGTAGCTGTTTGTTGTTTAATTACTCTTTACTCTTTTGCTCTTTGGGTAGCCTGCCACCCAGCTCCCAGATAAATACACAGAGACTTTTTCTTATTTATGAATGCCTGGTCCTGGTTTGGTTTGTTGCTAGCCACCTTTCCTTAGCTTAAATTGTCCTGCTTACATTTTGCCTCTGGGCTTTTACCTTTGACTATTTCTGTATATCTTTCCTTCTTACTCCATTGCTGGTGACTGGCCCCTTATGTCCTTCTCCTTCTCTTGCTCCTTCTTCTTTTTCTCACAGATGTCTCCCTTTATTTATTCTCTCTGCCTTCCAGCCTTACCTATCCTTTCTCCTGTCTTGTTATTGATTGTTCAGCTCTTTATTAGACCATCAGGTGTTTTAGACAAAGTAACACAGTCTCACAAAATTAAACAAATGCAACATAAAATAATGCAACACATCTTTACATCATTAAACAAATGTTCCACAGCATAAACAAATGTAACACGTCTTTAAATAATATTCTCCAATGAAAAATAGATAATTATGACAGTTCTTAATTCAATACAGATAGTCTATTTTAAAGATGAAGAAATCTGAGCCCAGAGGGAGGCATCAGGAATACACACAGAGAAATGAAAGACTATGATAAGAAAACACAGTGAGAAGGTGGTTGTCTACAAGGTTAGCAGAGAGGCTTGAAGGAAGAACCTTGATGATACACTCATTTGGATTCTGACCTACAGAACTGTAGGAAAATCAGTTGACAGTGTTCAGGCCTCTTAATCTTACTGTTCCCCAAAGAAGAATTGTGGCACCACAGAACCCATTTGTGGTCAATGGGGAAGCCATGAAAAAGCTCCTAGGAAATTCTTTCTCGCTCATGAAAAAGATCTGTAGAAAGAGAGGATCCATTCTCCCTTGTTTTGTGGCAATACATGGAACAGCAGCAGCTACTTCGAATGTAGTCATAGGTGAAGAAAGAAGGCAACAGAAAAAGCCTATGGTCTTGAAGACATAAACAAACTAATATTTCAGTTGAGCCTGGAAACTCTTCTCTTTCTAGAGTTCTTATTTAATGAAGTGATATGTTTACTTTTTATTTCATTTTTAATTGTGTGTGGGTGTCTGTGTATGCACATGGGCATGGGTATCCATGGAGGTCACTGGTGTTGGACCCACCAGACATGGGTGCTGGGAATTAAACTTAGGTCCTCTGGAAAAGTGACATGGTATGGGAGGTCCTTCTGTCTATGTGTTGCTTTTATTGGTTAATGAATAAAGAAACTGCCTTGGCCTGTGATAGGGCAAAAGAACAGAGCTAGGCGGAGAAAACTAAAGTGAATGCTAGGAGAAAGAAGGGTCGAGTCAGAGAGAAGCGATGGAGTTGCCAGAGATAGACACTGGGAATTTTACCCGGTAAGCCACAGCTATGTGGCAATATACAGATTAATAGAAATGGGTTAAATTAATATGAGTTACCCAATAAGAAGCTAAAGCTAATGGGCCAAGCAGTGATTTAATTAATATGATTTCTGTGTGATTATTTTGGGTCTAAGCTAGCCAGGTGGCCAGGAACCAACAAGCCCCTTTCCCCAACAGTGGCATGCTCTCTTAACTGCTGAATCGTCTCTCCAGTCCTGATAGTCTTACATTTTAAATTTTTATTGAAAATAGATTTTTCTCTCATACAAAACATCCCAACCACAGTTTTCCCTACCTCCACTCCTCCCAGATCACCCCAACCTCCCCTCTCCCCCAAATCTACTCCCCCTCTATTTCCTCTTTAAAAAAAGAACAAGCCTCCCAGGGATAGCAACTGAACACAACGTAACAAGAAGGGAATGGAGGAGAATCTGGGGGAAGGGATGTGGGAAGTGGAGACTGAGAAGAGAGAAGGAGAGGAGGCTGCCATTGGGATATATTGCATGAGAAAAGATACATTTAGTGGTGGATATGTCAGAAGAGCAGCAGGTGGAAATTGAGCTTTAGGAGTAAGCTCATCACACTGCAAGGCCCTGATGGGTGAATCTTGGGTAGGAAAGGACCCAAGTGCTTGATTCCAGAATGACTCTTGTTATGGCTATGCCTTTACGTGTTTGCTGGTATCATTTTTCTCTGGTATCTGGCATGCTATGAATGGGTGAGGGAGATCTTCACTGCCTTTAATGTAGTGTGATTGTCGCATGGAAATATCCCATTCTACTGAGAATTTTACCTGTGGATTATGAAGATGCTTTCTTCCTAATCTGTACTGTTTAATTGAAGAAATGGTTTTATACAATAATAGTGTTATCTTAATAGAATTTTGATGATTGGGGGCTTCTAACAAATGTAGTAAGGGATTATAATGCAGGTTGGTTTGGTGGGGAAATTAATATAGGTAAAAGTAGGATATAGTGTTGCCTCCGCCCTGATAAACAGGGGCTGCATAGGGCAGAAGATAGGAACTGGGGAGTGTGATGAGGCTAGGACTTAAGAGTTTTACATAAGGAGTTTAGGTTAATGATTAGGAAAACAGTTGAATCTCAGGAGTTAACGCAAGTGCTTCTTGATATTGGGAAATGTGTTCATGGCGTTTGGTATGTGACATGGGCTAAAACAAAGCCTTAAACGACCGGCTCTGTGTAAGTAGAAAACAAAGAATTGGATGGTTACTTAAGATAACTGGACAGGGTTCTAAATGTGAAAAGTGAAGCAAGTAATCTGTTTTCCTGGGAATTAGAAGAGTTACTGCCTATTTACTCAGTTATGGATGACGGGCTCCTGATCTGTGAGAAGTCTAAAAGACAAGTGTTTGACTAAGTGTGGGTTTCTCAGGAAATGCAAAGAGATGTGCTTAAGAAATGTATTGGGGCTGACTTGTTTCAGAAAAATGTTTTGATGGTGATTATGTAGTAACGATATCTTTTCGTTATGCAGAAAATCCTCTCTGTAATGGACATGGTGTAGGGAATCCAAAAAGGGTGTTTAAAAGAATAAAGAGGATATAGAAAATGATAGACCCAGGAGGTGCATGTTTGTGTGTGTGTGTGTGTGTATTTCCCTTTTTCGTCAGCCCCAGAATGAAATTTCACTCCCTCAGATAGAAAGATCAACTGAGAAATTAGTCAGAGACTCCATGGCTCCCCTTCAATTGCTGAGCTGCTGAAGACCCATTCTTACAGCAGCAATCTAGGAACCAATAAAATAAAGTAGTACAGATAGGGTCTTCTATTGCCCAGGGTGACTTCCAACTCAAAATGTCGATAAAAAATGGCCTTGAATTTATCCACTAAAAGATGTACAGATTTTATTTATGTGTGAACAGTTCATTTGTTTTGTTTCTAGGTTCTTATGTACCAGAGGCTGTCCTCCAATCTGACTATGTTGTAGAGGATAATGTCAAATTTCTGATCCTCCTACTTGCACTTTCAAAGGGAAGGGATCAGGCATGTCCCACCATACCTAGTTTATAGGGGTTGAAACTAGAGCTCATGTATACAAGGCAAACGTTCTACCACCTGAGCTACATGCCTCTGTTTCACTTTATTCTACCAACCTATCTGAGTTACATTGTATAAATCAGTCCTTTGAATAACAAAGATATAAATATAAGCTTAACAAAAAGGTGACTCCCAAAGGATTGCAGTATTATGGGTAATATAATAAAACTTTGTACTAAGGATGCTTCATTGCTAAGGAAAAGGCAGTTCATTCCATTATAGAACAAAGTGGTATCTGAGAACTGGAGAAAAAAAAGGTGGGGATAGAGGAAGCTCAAAGCATCTTCAGGGGGGGATGTCTAGTGAATTCATCCCAAGTTCAGTCTATTGTAAAATTTCACAAGTTTGTGGTAATTATGAGAAAATCAAGGACAAAGAGTGAGGGTTATATGGAACTCAATTTATGCAGACTAAAGGTTTATATTCATTCTTAAATTATTATTTTACTATTTTGTTATTAAACTTTTCTTTTTATAGTCAGATTTTATGTTGTGTGTCTATAATCCCAGCACTTGGGCGGTGAAATAAAGAGAATCAGGAACTCAAGGATATAGTCACCTAAACAGTGAGATGGAGGCCAAGCTGGCTACATGAAATGTACTCTTTGATACATTGTAAACTTCCCCCAATGAGGGTAATTATAAATATTTGTCATTTTTTAGTATTTGCTGTTTTTAATCTGCCAAGAAAGACACACATAAAAAGTTCAAATGGGTGTCAAATGTTGCAAAGTCTCCTCATCTATTTCCTTTTTGGAAAATACACAGTTCAGTAAAATTCCCAAACCTAGTAATAGTGCTAGAACATGATATTTCTACATATGTCTTTTTGAGCCTTTAATCCCATGAGTCATCACTATACAAAGAATTTTCCTTTAGTAAATAAAAGTTGCCCCTGCAGTGGCATCCTGCCAGGAAAGGGGGAGCCTGGTAAAGTCTGGGCTATTCTCACCAGGCTCTTCCCATAAAAGGACAAGAGCCTCACCTGGACCACACTAGACATCTGCAGAGGAGAGAGAAGCTTACCTTAACTCAGTAGGCAACTCCGAGTTTCTGGCCAGGTACGGAGGGGAAGGTAGTTTTTGTCAGTGGAAGAAGGAAAGTGGACTCCAGTTCAGGTCTGCTTTAGGACCCAGAGATGCAAGGAGTTTACAGGAAAGGAAGAAGCCTTTAAGTGGGACTACATAGGAGCTGAGACTGTGATGGGGAAAAGGATGGTCTGGATAGAGAGTGACCTTCTTCTTTCCTTTCTCTAGATGACCATGATAAAGTTTGGTTTCCTGATGTTTTTCATTGTGGTCACCAGAAATTGCAGTTCAGGTGAGTACTAATACAGGACCCCAGATTCCTCAGATCACCCTCTAGTTTAAAAGGAAATCAATACTAGATGGGGTTGCTTCCATGTCCTGGGTCTCTGAGAACGAGGGATTATACATTTGTTATTGTTTGTTTGTTTGTTGTTGTTTGAGACAGGGTTTTTCTGTGTAGCCCTGACTGTCCTGGAACTCCATCTGTAGACCAGGTTGGCCATAAATTTAGAGATCTACCTGTCTCTGTTACCAGAGTGCTATGATTAAAGATGTGTATCACCATAGCTTTACCAATCATTCCTTTAATGAAAATCAAAATTAAATATAATTGTATTGTTTTCCTATTCCTTTTTCTCCTTCTAATCTTTCCCAATTATCCCCATTCACACATTCTACAAAACTAAATGCCTCTATTTGTTTAATTGTGTGTATATATACACACACACGTGTGTGTTTCTCTCTCTCTCTCTCTCTCTCTCTCTCTCTCTGTGTGTGTGTGTGTGTGTGTATGTCTGTTCCTGGACATGTAAATACAACACAGTCCATGACATTAGGCTGGGTACTGATTGCCTCTTGAAGGAATTGGCCAGTGGCAATGAGATTGTCAAGGTAAGTCCTGGTCCAGATTCCGTACTTGTAGATCTAGGGGAACTGCTGTAAGAACTGCCCCATCCTACTCACTCCCTATGTTTGATATCTTTGCTTTGGGGTTTCAGTGCCAAGTGCTCAGTCTTATTTGTTCCAGAAGAATGTTTTCTTCAAGTCTGCTCTTTACAAGAACTCAACATTATTTTAAAATATGTAATTCCTCTTCACTGTAGTTTTAAGGAAAAAGACAAGTCCCTAAATGCCATCTTACTTGATCTCCACATGGCAGTCTTTTTTCAGCTTGATATGAGGCAATAGGGAGCTGAAGCTTGACACAGTAAATACAATCCAAAAATACTTGACTGGGAAACATGGAGCTACTTACACCTGAGCAGCTCTTGCCCCAATGTTCTTATTTACTTCTACACTTCTAGGTTCTCAGATGACTTTGAGGGAAGATTACAAGGCTTTTTTATTCCATGGTCTCTTGGTCAACCCTCTGCACTGTCTACCTCACGACCCATGCTCCAGGCACATTAGTCTCCCTGCATTTCTCCTACCTGCAAAGTTGAACATCACTTTATTTTTCTTTTTCAGGACTTTAGACACCAAGTTCTCCACACCTTCGAATCTTTTGTCTTTCTTCCTAGTTAGAAATCTTGCTGATTCTCAGATGTCAGCTATGAGAAGTCGTGGAATGAGTTTAGGATGAATGACATGGGAGGCTGGGTGTCCCATGAGTGTGAAACTCTGCATCTTCTCTTGTTAAAGGGAACCTGGACACCAACAGCTGGGCCAATCCTGTGTCTTCCTCTCTGTTCAGAAGCTGCAAGGAAATCAAGCAGGAGGTCACTGGGGCACGAGGTGAGTGATGAACATTTAAAGAGCACACTGTGATCCTAACACTTGAGAGCCTACGGTGAAGGACTGAAATCTCCAAGTCAACCTGGGGAGACCCTATCTCAGAAATGCAGACATATAACCCCAAATAGGAAATCAGGTTTTGTCCTCTGGAACAGCTTTATTTTTATATAGAAAACGTTACAAAATATACATAGTGGTTAAAAATTGACACTTAACTCATTTTAAGGATTTTCAGGGGCCATAAAAACTTTCACAATGGAATGAATCACCACTATCCATTTCCAGAAAGTTTTCATTTCTTAAATAGAAATTCTGTAGCCACCAAGTAACAAATCCCTGTATTCCCTGTGAGCTGCTGCTCTGTTTCCTACATCTATGAACCTGTCAATTCTTGTTACCTCATCTGAGTATCTGAGCATGCTTCATAGCTCATATGTGTAAAAGAGTTAACTTACTTTTAAAAGATTTATTATTATTATCATTATTATTACATAGATGCATGTGTCTATGTTTGGGAACATGTACATCTATGTGCAGGTATTGCAGGTAGATCTTAGAGCCATTCCAAAAGCAGAGATGGACAATGAGCCTGAAAACAGGTGGACTGTGGACTGCTTCTCTCTACAGATGGCCTCTATTTCCTCCGCACAAAGAATGGTGTCATCTACCAGACCTTCTGTGACATGACCACTGCTGGTGGTGGATGGACCCTGGTGGCCAGTGTGCACGAGAACAACATGCGTGGGAAGTGCACAGTGGGCGATCGCTGGTCCAGTCAGCAAGGCGACAGAGCAGACTACCCAGAGGGGGATGGCAACTGGGCCAACTACAACACCTTTGGGACTGCAGAGGGGGCCACAAGTGATGACTACAAGGTTGGTATACTCTGAAGTCACTTGGGAAAGCGTGAGGATGCGAGTGTAGCTCAAGGATGTCATGGAGAGGGTGGGAAGGTTGTCCTTCAACATGGGCGAAGAAGTGAAAAGTACTTACCTTGAATCCTTCCAAGTAGGGTTCTCGGTAAGTAGGTGGTGGTGGTGGGACCACTGCCATTGCAAATGGGGGCACCTAAGCACAGCTGTCCCTCTGTCCACTTGGAGCCCAGAGATATCAGCTCTGCTGGACACTGTGCATGAAGGTCTTTTGCTTAGTGAAATCTCCTGGTCTGGTCAGGCTCTGTGTTGGTTGCTTTCCAGAACCCTGGCTACTTCGACATCCAGGCTGAGAACCTGAGCATCTGGCATGTGCCCAACAATAGCCCCCTGAAAAAGTGGAGGAACAGATCCCTGTTGCGGTACCACACTTATAATGGTTTCTTGAAGCACATGGGCCATAATCTGTTTGGCCTGTACCAGGTATTTATGATTGTTAACCAAGGCTGCTTTTCATGGGTGTGGAGAGAAAGGCAGGTGTTTGAGGTTCAGTGGGCTGTATTCAATATTTCCCTTATTCTAAAGAGCAATGAGCCAAGAATCGCAAAGAGTAGGGGTGTGTGGAAAAGAGAGTAGAGAAGTAGGAAGGGGGGTGAAGAGAAGATAAGAGGAGGGAGGGGTCTAGAGTTTCGGAGAGACACAGACCAAAGAAGGATTCCTTCTTATCTGAGAGTTGGGAAACAATCTCAGATACAGTTACTTCTCTGTAGATGGTAATGTTCCTGTGAGTGCCAATGCTGCCATCCTTACCTAGTGGATTCTTGATGGAGGTGGGACATTTGTCTATCTGTTGCTTTCATTGGTTAATTAATAAAGAAACTGCTTGGCCTTTGATAGGACAGAAAATTAGGTAGGCAGAGTAGACAGAACAAAATGCTGGGAAGAAGGGAAGTAAGGCAGAGTCGCCATGATTCTCCTCTCCAAGGTGGACACAGGTTAAGATCCTTCCTGGTAAGGCACCACCTCATGGTGCTACACAGATTATTAGAAATGGGTTAATCAAGATATGAGAATTAGCCAAGAAGAGGCTAGAACTAATTGGCCAAGGAGTGTTTAAAAGAATACAGTTTCTGTGTAATTATTTCAGGTAAAGCTAACCGGGTGGCGGGAAGTGGCCCGCTGCACCTATTACAACAGATTCTTTTGTTCCTTGTAGAAGTACCCGGTGAAAAATAATGGAGGGAAGTGTTCTACTGATAATGGTCCAGCAATACCTGTGCTCTATGACTTCGGTGATGCTCAGAAGACAGCCTCTTATTACTCCCCCAGTGGCCAGAGTGAGTCTCTAATGCTACTAAATCCTTTGCAGGACACTCGGTTGTGATAAGTAGCAGTCATTTACCATCCACCACAGCCTGCTTCTCTTCTGTGAGAGTTTGTGTTTTTGCTTCATTCAGTTGATTGCCCTTGGGCTCTCAACTATCACTAACCCATTTTACAGATTAGGAGACTGGAGCACTGAAGTCCATGTAGTTGCCTGAGATCACAGGGCATAAGCAAGAGAGTTGGCATTTGCATTGGGGAAGCATGGTTCCAAAATCTACTCTTGGCAACCTTATTATCAGTCAGAGGTTTCTTAGAAACAGACCAGGTGCATGTGCACAGGGCTGAACAACAGGAAAAAAAATAGTATTTTATTTTTGTTTTGAGGGGTGACTGACATGTTGTTTGATATAAATACAAGTATGACACATGCTCTTTATGAATGCTAAGCCTGTTCTGTATAATTTGAAGCTCTTCTTATTTATTCTTGGAATGTAAGGCTTTAAAGAAAATTTAGCAATGTCAATGTGAACAGGACCAAAATGAATGCACTTGCCAACTGCTGTGACAAACCCTGGGAGATATTCAGTAGAGACCTTGCCATATCAGAAATTTCTCCATTCAAGTTCTGGCAGATGGGGACCTTTTTAACAACTGGCTCTTATGGTTTGTGAACAAGAGTAGGTAAAGCTCCCCTAACGGATCTCATATTTTAGGCAGTATTTCCTGGCACCACAAAACCCTGGTCTCACAGCTATTTCTAGAATTTTCCTTGAATGCTGTTTCCTGTCTTTTGTTTTCAGATGAATTCACTGCAGGATACATCCAATTCAGAGTGTTTAATAATGAGGGAGCAGCCAATGCCTTGTGTGCTGGGATGAAGGTCACTGGATGTAACACTGAGCATGTGAGTCTGTGTAGTGACCGAAGAAGTACATGAATAAGATTTAAGTTGCCTGTGTGTGTGTGTGAATACTGAGTATGGAAGACTGCCATGTTAGTGTGTGTACCTTTATGAACATGTGACATTTTCCTGTACCATACTTGGTCTCAGGAACTAGAGCTTCTTTGGAGATACAGATATTCTGTCTTATTGAAAACCAGAGTCAACATTACAAACTTCTAATGAACTGTGACTGTTTGTTTAGCTTTTAGAATAAAACACTTGCTACCTCGAGTCAGGATGACACTTGCATTCAGGAAGTCCTGTGGAAGCCTTTGGGGGCTGAGATTGTTAGAGAGTCACTCCCCATCCAGGATTTAGCTTTTAGTGTAAAACAAATTCTATCTAACCTTTTCCAGTGTTTATACAGATTTTCATTGTGTTAAGTAGTGACTAGGAGAGTCCTGGACATCTGGTAAACCTCTCCCAGGTCATTCTCCTCCCTATCACAAAGAATTTCTCTTGTTGGATGTTGGCATAGCAACTAAGTGCCAAGGCAGGTGCACTAAGATCCACTGCAGCAATCTGATGCCTCCCCCCCCAAAGCCTGTGATCATTAGATTCATACTGTTTTATTTTCTTTCTAATAATTTGTGGCAAAGGCACACTGGCCATAGGGAAAGCTGTAACAAGTTAGCAAGTTCTGGCCAAACATGGTGGTACACATCTTTAATCCCAGCACTCAGGTGGTAGAGACAGACAGATCTCTGTGAGTTTGGGGTCTTCCTGGTCTACATAGTGAGTTCCAGGCTAATAAGACGTACATAGTAAGACCCTGTCTCAAAAAGAAATATAGCATGTTCTTTTGGGATCCAGACCTCCTTAAAGTAACAATCTGAGTAAAGGGTTGTCAGCTCCTGGAAGGCGATCCTGAAGATCTCAGTATCCACTCATTCCTCAGTCATTAGCGTGTCCTTCACCTGGTCAAGATGAGACATCTTTTTGTCAAGGTGGACCGTGGGGCTGTGATGTGAAATGGGGAGAGCATGTGAGGTTGAGAGTGTATCAAGCTGCTTCTATTTCAATATGTAAAATGGATGTGGGATATAGGAAGAACTCATTTTAGAAATGTCCAATGTTAATGAAAAGATCAGGAAACAACCTTTACATCACACCAGTGGTTTTTGGACTGTATAAGGGATGAGCACCACTTAAATGTTTTATGGGTACATAAGATTGACTTAAGCATTCTTATTTTATTTTTTAAACAATCTTTTTTATTTTACATACCAATCCCAGTTTCCTCTCCCTCTGTACTTCCTGCTCCCCCCACCTTCCTCTCTTCCCATCCCCCACCCATTCCTCAGAGAATTCTTTTTTTTTTTTTTTTTTCAGAAATGACACTGTGGCCTATCGATGACAGATTCTCTTGGGGGAAAATTTAAGCATAAGGAAATAAGCATTAAGATGACTTCCATGGCCCAAATGAGAGTCTGATGAAGTGTGGTGGATATTTGGAGCAAGAGTGGACACTAATAAGTTCCAAATATTTTAAATTTATTAATAATTTAACACAGAGAATGTTAGGAGAAGTCATTTTGAATAATTCCATAGTTTGCATATGAGGAGGTTAACATCATATGGTAAGCCAAGATGTCTGGATGCTGAATATGTTTGTGATCAAGTAGGGATATATAGTCATATGACGCTGGATTTCTAAAACACTTATTTGAACTCATTTGTATGTGTGTGCATGTGTATTCAACCGATCACAGAGTTCAAAAGGACACAGTGGATCCCTGGAAACTGAAGATAAAGTCTTTTGATTGAGTGCTAGGATCTGATAAGGAAGCTGGGATCTTAAATTTGGTTCTCTGATAGTGTCATAAGATGTTTAAACCTTGGGCCCATCTCACCAGCCCCTGTGTTACTAGCTTATTTGGATGAGATTTTTTTGTCTTGTTTCAGATATTTTTATATTATATGTGTGAGTGTTCTGCCTGCACATATGTATGTGTGTGTGTGTGTGTGTGTTACTTGAGTTCCTGGTGCCCTTGAGCCAGAAGAGGGCATTCTATACCCTAGAATTGGAGTTACAATGGTTGTGAGCCCCATATGAGTTCTAGGACCCAAACCTGGTCAATTGCAACAAGAGCAAGTGCTCTTAAACACAGAACTGTCTCTCCGACCCCAATGTTACATGCTTTGGTCATTGATGAACTTTGAATGTGATGGTGGTCCCACAAGATTTGAATTGTCAACAAGCATTGTAGTCATTCTAGCTTGTGTAAGCCCAGACTATGATGTTCACAATGACAAAACTATCAAAGAATTTCCCAACAAAAATCCCCATTTTTAAGTTATGTGTGGCTGTAAGTAATTGTGCTTTTGTTTGTTTGTTTGTTGCCATGTGGAATGTGAAGACCCTGAGTAGTGATTCTAATTGGCAGTCCAATCTTTAAGTCTTAAACTTAAGAAACATCTGGATTGGAGGAAAAGATTTTAAACCTTCAATGAATTGTCCATAACAAAAGCTAAAGGGATAACACAAAGTATAAGAGTGTTGTAAATGTGTCCCTCTGAGAAGTAGCACTTAAGGAATCAATGAAGAAAAAGTCTTGCCAGAGAACCTGAGAACAAAGGTTCAGAGAAGTCGAAGGAAAGGTAGAAAGAGATAACGATGCCACTAAAACCAATGGAAGTGGGGGTTGTGGTTCAAATAGGTCAATACTGCCAAAAGAGAGAGTCTGATGAGGGACAAAGAGTCACACTGAACTTGGCTGAGATGTCTCTGAACTCGTTAGCTATATTAGTCAGTTTTTGCTTCTGTGATAAACACCAGAGAGAAGCAATATATGGAAGGAAGTGTGCTGGCTAGACCTATGACAACGTGATGCAAGCTGTAGTCATCTGAGATAAGGGAAAAGCAATTAAGAAATTGTTCCATAAGATCAGGCTGTAGGCAAGCCTGCAGAGCATGTGCTTATTACCAATTGAAGGAGTCCCAGTCCATTGTGGTGCCGACCTAGGCTGGTGGCCCTGAGTTCTGTAAGAAAACAGACAGAGCAAGCCATGGGGAGCAAGCCATAAAACTGCACTTCTCCGTGGCCTCAGCATGAGTTCCTGCCTCCAGGAACTCCACGGGGTTTCTTCAATGATGAACAGTGATATGAAAGTGTGAGTCAAATAAACTCTTTTCTCCCCAAGTTGCTTTGGTCATGGTGTTTTATCACAGTAATAGTGACCCTGACTAAAAAAAAAAGGCCTCATTAGCTTTATGGTTTCTGAGATTTTAACCTATGTTCATTTGGCTCTATTGCTTTTAAATTGGTAGTGGGGTAGAAATATCATGCAAGAAAGTCATATCAGAGCAAGATGAATCACTTCACAGTGGCAAGGAACCAGGAAAGACCAGGAAAGGCCAGGGGGAAATGCCCTTCAAAATATGCCACTTACTCCTTCAGTGTGACCCCACCCCATCCCCAGCTTCACCATCTTCAAATAGTCCAAAACAGTGACTCCATTAGTGATTAACTAACTGATGAAGGCAGGGTCCTCATATTTAGTCCCTTCCCCAAAGTGCTGCCTCTGAATGTTACTTATCCTGGGGACCAGGTCTTCGGTATATAACACCTTTTGATAGGGAACTTCATATTCAAACCGGAACACCTCTCATTGTTACTTCTTCCCCCTGTTTTTCAGCACTGCATTGGTGGAGGAGGATACTTCCCAGAAGGTGACCCCGAGCAGTGTGGTGACTTCTCTGCATTTGATGGGAATGGATACGGAACTCCAAGTGGGTACAGCAGTAGCCGGGAGATAACTGAAGCAGCCGTGCTTCTGTTCTATCGTTGAGAACTTTGTGGTGTGGGGCTCAGACATCTTCTCCAGTCTGTGGACTCACATACACAGAAAAAATATATTGCCTATTAGCTAGAATGCTAATGACATGGGAAAGGAGAATAAATTATGTTTATTCCATGCTTGGATGTCATTGTGAATTCTTTTGGGCAGAGATAAGAGATTTCCAAAGGGTTTCTGCTGCCCTGTTTGATTCTTTTGGGTTATTAGGACTGGGAATCCTGATACAGCAAAACCCTTTTTTAAAATGTATTCTTCTCTCATATATTACATCCTGAGAGCAGCCTCTCCTCCCTCCTCTCCTCCCAGTCCCTCTCTTATCCAGCCCTCCCCTACATCCAATCCTACTCCATTTCTATTCAGAAAAGGGCAGGCTTCCCAGGACACATCCCCTCATATTAAGACTGGATGAGGAAACTCAGTAGCAGGAAAATGTTGTGGAATATTCCTTTACACTGTGTGAATAACAAACTAAATGACCAATAGCTAGGCAGGAGGTATAGCAGGGACTTCTGGACAGAGAGAGTGCTGGGAAGAAGTAAGGCAGAATCCCCAGATGAACACAGAAGAAGTCAGACGTGATGGAGGAGAGGTAAAAGCCACGAGCCATGGGACAGCCCATAGATTAGTACAAATGGGTTAATTTAAGTTATAAAAGCTAGTTAGGGACAAGCATAAGCTAAGGCCAAGCTTTAATAATTAATAGTAAGTCTCTCTGTCATTTTTTGTAATGTGGCAGCACAAAGAAAAATCTGTTCACATAATGGCATCCATCATGGGGTCACATATTTCCACATAAGAACTGACAAAGCTTTAAACAAGTTTCCAAACACAGTTCCACCATCTCCCATTTGGGCTGCATTACAGAGATGTGTCTCCCGGCAACTGCTTATGGGCCTGAGCCTCAAGTACATCATGAGATGTGCAGTGGGTTTAAGGTTTGACTCATACAGTCAGAGAATGATGCAGGTACCTAGTAAAGCAAAGCCTAGAGAATAAAAGATGGTATAGACAGTCATATAAAAAATAAATAGTTTAGGGGGCTGGAGAGATGGCTCAGTGGTTAAGAGCATTGCCTGCTCCTCCAAAGGTCCTGAGTTCAATTCCCAGCAACCACATGGTGGCTCACAACCATCTATAATGAGATCTGGTGCCCTCTTCTAGCATACAAACATACATGGAAAGAATGTTGTATACATAATAAGTAAATAAATCTTTAAAAAAAATAAATAGTTTAAAAATAATAAAGTTTTTAAAAAGAAAAACAAAATTAAAAATAAGCCTTATAAGAATGGGAAATATTATAATTATAAAAGTGACCCCAAAATTCTACCAAGGAACTCCCACAGCTCACAAACACCTTCAGTATTATGGAAAGAAACAAGATCAACTCAAAAAAATAATCAGTAGGCCTCCTATATACAAATGATAAAAGGGCTGAGAAAGAAATCAGAGAAATAGCACCCTTCACAATAACCACAAATAACGTAAAATATCTTGAGGTAATGCTTGCCAAAGAAGTGAAAGACCTGTACAAAAAGAACTTTAAGTCTTTGAGGAAGAAATTGAAGAAGATATCAGAAAATGAAAAGATCTCCCATGCTCTTGGATAGGTAGGATCAATATAATAAAATGACAATCTTACCAAAAAGCAATCTACAGCTTTAATGTGATCCCCATCAAAATCCCAACACAATTCTTCATAGACCTTGAAAGACCAATGCTCAACATCATATGGAAAAACAAAAAAATACAGGATAGACAAAACAATCCTCTACAATAAAGGAACTTCTGGAGGCATCACAATCCCTGACTTCAAGTTCTACTATAGAGCTATAGTAATGAAAACAGCCTAGTACTGGCATAAAAACAGATAGATTGACCAGTTGAATTGATGTCCCTGATATAAATCCACATGCTTATGAACACCTGATTTTTGTTAAAGAAGCTAAAGTTATACAATGGAAAAAAGAAAGCATTTTCTATAAATAGTGTTGCCATAAAAGGATGTAAAGATGTAGAAAAAAGCAAATAGACCACATCTATCCCCTTGCACAAAACTCAAGTCTAGATGGATCTAATACCTCAACATAACACCAACCACACTGTACCTCATAGAAGAGAAAGTGGGAAGTAGCCTTGAATGCATGGGCAAAGAGCCAACTTCCTGTTCCTGAGTGCAACAATTAATAAAAAGGACCTCCTAAAACTGAGAAGCTTCTGTAAAGCAAAGGACACAATCGATATGACAAAATGGCAGACTACAGAATGGGAAAAGATCTTCACCAACCCCACACTGGACAGAGGACTGATCTCCAAAATATACAAAGAACTCAAGAAACAAGATACTAAAATACCAAATATGATTGAAAAATGGGGTACAGATCTAAACAGTGAATTCAACAGAAGAATCTCAAATGGCCAAAAGGAATTGTTGAACATCCTTAGCCATCAGGAAAATGCAAATCAAAATGATTCTGAGATGCCATCTTACACAAGTCAGAATGACTAAGATAAAAAAAAAAAAACCACCAATGATAGCATATGCTACAGAAAATGTAGAGTAAGGGAAACATTTCTTCATTGCTGGTGGGATGCAAACTTGTTACAGTCACTTTAAAAATCAGTATGGCGGTTTCTCAGAAATTTGGGAATCAATCTATGTCAAGAACCAGTAATACCTCTCTTAGGCATATATCCAAAAGATGTACACTCATATCACTAAGATATTTGCTCAACCATGTTTATAGTAGCATTATTATTCATAATAGTCAGAAGCTGGAAACAATGCTTCTCAACCAAAGAATGGATAAAGAAATTGTGGTCCATTTACTCCATGGAGTACTATTCAGTGGAAAAAAATGACATCTTGAAATTTGCATGCAAGTGGATGGAACTATTTAAAATAAAGTATCCTGAGTGAGGTAACACAGACCTAGAAAGACAACCATGGAATGTACTGACTCTTAAGTGGCTAGTAGATATAAAGCAAAGGATAGCCAGCTATAGTTCCATGAATCCATGAACCCAGAGAAGCTAGATAACAAGGAGAACCCTAAAAGAGATATACATGAATTTCCACTGGTAAGGGAAAATAGACAAGTTCTCCTGAGAAAATTAGGATCATTAAGGGAGGGAAGGGAAGAAGGGGAAAGGGAGGGAAGAAGAAGAGGGAGGATGAGAACATGAGAGAGTGGGATGGTTGAGATGGGGGAAGGACAGAGACGAAGAGCAAGGAAAGTGATATCTTGATTGTGGGAGCCATTATTGGGCTAGCATGAAAACTGGCACCGGGGAAATTCCCAGGAATCCACAAGGATGACCCCAGTTAAGACCCTAAGCAATGGTGAAGAGGGTGCTTGAACTAACTTTTCCCTGTAGTCAGATTGATGACTATCTTAACTGTCATCATAAAACCTTCATTCAGCAGCTGATGGAAGCAGATGCAGAGATCCACAGCTAAGCACTGGGCCAAGCTTCCAGAGACAAGTTGAAGAGAGGGAGGAGCAATGAGCAAAGGGGTCAAGACTATGATGGGGATACCCACAGAAATAGCTGACCTGAGCTAGTGGGAGCTTACTGACTCTAGAATGAAAGTGGTAGAACCTGCATAGGACCAAACTAGGCCCTCTGAATTTAGGTGACAGTTGTGTGGCTTGGGTTTTCTGTGGGGCCACTAGCAGTGGGATCAGGCTTTATCCCTAGTGCTTGACTGGCTTTTTGGAGCCCATTCTTTTTGGAAGGATACCTTGCTTGGTCCTGATTTAAAGTGATGTGTCAGACTTTGTTGACACCCCATGGGAAGCCTTAAACTCTCCAAGGAGTGGATGGGAGTGGGGTAAGGGGATGGTGAAGGGAGCAGGAGGAAGGGAGGGAATGGGAACTGGGATAGGTATGTAAAATTAGAAAAGATCATTTTAAAATAATTAATTAATTAATAAAAATGGAAAATATTATAACACAGCGAGTGTGGACCTTATATGCCACTTTGTTAATTTTGATTATTTTTGAACAGCTGCTGAGAGATATTGGATGTGGAAGGTACTGCTAAATTCAACCGGCCTATATACTTCAGAAATGCCTTAATGTTAAAATGGAAGTCAAACATGTATTATGTTGTGGAAGAGGTAATGCTCTTGTTTCTACAGGAAACGAAAGGCTGTGGGTTCCTTCCAGGTGTGTAATTAAGAGATCTTATCTGACCAGGGGAGACCTCCTGAGTACCTTGGCTACAGACCAAGACTTTCTTGGGGAGGAAGCCAAGAAAGACTACAGGACAAGTGATGTGTAAGCTGTGCATGGGAACATCTCAGGGACGAGATGAGACATGATAAATCTTGTTGGCTACAGATTCCTCATGATTAATCACTGCATGCCATCCTTTCATATGGCATGGATAGAGATTTATATGACAGTTTGGTTATGCATCCCAAATGGGTTTAGAAAGTTGACAGATGCCTGCTCAAACACAGAACATAAAGTCATCCTTTTTTGTGGAAGGAGTAACTTTGGCTTCCTCTTTATTGGACACTTTGTAAATGACACACAGATCTACAGTTAAATAATTATTAAAATATCAACCAGGACCATGGCCTTGGACCAGGACTCCAAACCAGAAGCAATAAGGAACAGGGGTTATGGGCTGGCAGTATTCCTCCAAAATCACCAAAACCCATAAAACGAGGCTCTTGAATCCTTCCAGGGCTTGGGCCCTTGGGTTAACCCAGGGACCCCAGGCTGCATCTGTCAGGACAAGGTAAACAGCAAAGGTCCAGAGGGATCAGCCAGCCGAGACCAGATGCAGACAGACCCAAATGGAAGGAAGATGGAAACAGACAGGTGTTGTCCAGCTGGAGAAAAGATGCAGCAAAGGCAAACTAAGGGGAGAGGCTGAGGGCAGGTTTGCAGCAATGCAAGAGTGAGTGCAGCCCAGGGTCCTGTCCTGAGTGGCTGGTCAGGTGTCTGCTGACAGTCTCCAGGTGGCTTTCCTGACCTAAGTCTGGCTGAGGGCTCACACTTTGTGGGTCCTCTTGGTGAGCTGGGACTCCTCATCTTCCAGCTTGGATTTGAGGTGCTCCTTGTAGGCCAGGTTGTCTCCAGGCCATTAGTGATTTTCTGCTTCTCACAGACACAAATTTTCTGTGCAGCCTGCTGGATGAGTCTGAAGTCGTGGCTGACTAACATCTTAACACCCTCAAACTCATTGATAGCATCTTCCAATGCATCAATGTTCTCGATGTCCAGGTGATTGGTAGGCTCATCCAGGCAGATCATGTGAGTGTTCTGCCAGGCCAGCCAGGCCAGACACACTCAGCACTTCTGCCCACCCGAAAGGTTCCAGATTGAGTTCAGCTGTCCACCAAATGATGGCCCCTCTCTAGAGATACATGCCCATGGGATGTTTAAAATGTCCCACAGAGAAAAACCACGTGGTTTTCTGTCTTCCTTTCCCATCTCCTCTCTGTGGGGCTGAAAAACCACCCAGAAGCATTGGTATCCATTATATATGGGATTTTTCTAATTTGGTTTGATTTCGTCTGAATTGGATTGTTGCATTGGTGGAGAGGCTTATTGGGGTGCAGCAACTTCTCAAAAGGAATAATCTGATCTAATGTGATCTCTGAAGTCTCCAGAAGATGATGGGATTGCAAAACAATTATTCCACTGAGACTATGGTAATGCCACTTAGCTAACAAACCCCACCTAAAGATCGACTTTGGACTACAAACTGCTCAGGAAAATTTCAAGGTGGCTAGTTGAGATGATCCAACCTCACAGACTGCTCTAGCCACGACTTGAGACAAGCCCTGTATTTTCCCATTACACAGAGACTGGATAACAAATGATACAGCAAGATCTCCTAGGACATGGCAATTATACCAAATTTTTTCAAGGTCTGATCAAAATACTATTACCCACAGACAAGAGGAAGCAATTTTAAGAACATTATGCCCACATTCCCAAGAGGTGGGGTAGGTGGATTTTGGTCATTCAGTGGGTTATGGATATTTGTCATCATTTATGGGAGGTTGGTTACAGGTTGTTATTGGTAATGGTCATGAAAAAGCTGAACAAAGGAACTAATTATAAAATGAAACAGGGAAGATATAGAGATATAATTAAAAAGTAGATTATTTAGTCTACTTTTAATAAAAACAACTACTACTTTTAAATATTTCACATTGGCTTGGATTTTTGTATACTGATACAAAGTTGAAATTATTTTTGTTATACTGTATATATGCTTAGAAATGATACGACAAAAGGTAGTAGATTATTGAATATACTTTTAAACAAAAATTATCTACTAGTTTTAAATATCTTACATTGATATGGATTTTTGTCTATTGATATAGACTTGAAGTTATTTTTATTAGAACATATGATACATACATTTCTACTCTTGTTCAAGGTATTGTACCTATGCAACTCATTTAACAATGTAATGTAAATTTCTAGTCCTTGAAAGTTAATATTACAAACTATTTAGGATAATAAAGAAAAGCAGTTAGTAGTTAATCACCTATTACACAATCGAAATTGTCATATTAGGCATGTTTTCAATGTCAAACAGAGATGTGTTTTAGATATACAGGTGGTCTTCAACCACTTCAGAAACATACAGAATATGTCATTTAAGATATTTTAATAACATAAGATTCGTTTTTATGACAATGAGACATGCCTGCTCTGGGCAGCACCCATCTACTTCAGAGAAGATGATGGGCATCGAAGAAACTCCATATGGAGTTTACTTCTTTGTGGCCAAAGATAGCCACTGGGCAAAAAAAAAATTTCCTTGCTTTGACTGCTGACAGTATTCTATCCAAATTGGACAAGCAGGACAGAAAAGAAAGTGAATGCCAAACTTTGCCAAAGCAAGATGGGATGTTCCTTCAAAAATTCTGCATCACAGATAAGTTTGTCAGCTATTCTAAGCCTATAGGCTAAAGATGGATACCCCAACATTGCAGAGGAAGCTTAAGTGACTATCCAGGTAGCCAGCTGTAATTTCTTATTTTTGGAAATCATTTGCTCTATACTTCCTGTTTACTCAGTTAATATTATATCCTTCTCGGGTTTCTGAGGGAGTTGAAGACTTTATAGTTAAAGGATTCCTTTTTGAAAAATTTAGAAAAGACACTTACAAAAGAGGTGTAAAGTTCAGAAGGTTGAGAGCTATCAAAACATTGTTTTGGGTAGGTAATGCAAGTTCGGCACAACACTTTGGACTCACCAAGATAGGATAGATAATAGAGTATTTTCACTGAATTTGCCAAATGTTAATGGACTAGACATTGTTAATGTAATTGTTGCCTGCATATATATTTGCATGTGGTTATTTTACCTATTGTATATAGTTTTTCTATAATAGTTAAAACTTTAATTTTTTATTTTAGACAAAAGGAGAAATGTTGCATGATATTTTGTTTGTGTTCCAACAAATAAAACTTACCTGGAGACCAGAGGGCAGAGCTAGCCACTAGTTAACCATGGAGACCAGGCAGTTTGGGAGGAGGAAGAAGGAAGATCAAGAGTTCAAGGTCATCCTGGGCTATACTAGATTAAACCAGACTAAAAGAGAAACATAGCCTGGTGGTGGTGGCTCAAACTTTTCATCCCAGCACTTGGGGTCTCACATCTTTGAACCCAATACTTGGGATGCACATGTCTTTAATCCAAGCACTAGGGAGACAAAGACAAGAATATAAGGCAAGTGGAGACAGAGTCTTAGGCCTCCCACTCAGTCTGAATAATTAGTAGAGAATAATAGGATCACAATTTATCAATTCATGTATTCAATCATAACATTTGTTTCTCCACCTCAAGAGTCAGAATTTTGGGCTGAAGCATCTACTTGGCCATATCTGGGCCATCTGCCAGTATTATGGGTTGCCAGAAAGGTGTGAGGAAGGGTCATCCTTTTAGTGTCCCAGCATCTGGGTCTCTGCCTCCCTCCAAGACTAGGAAGTGCAGGAGAGATGTCTACAAAGGAAGAAAGGTGTAATCCTTCCCCTGTGTCTGCATCCATTCTCTTTTTGGCCTTTTCCTTTCACTCCTCAGACCACCCCCTTGAGGTAGAGTTTTTAATAAATGTTTGGTGTGAATATTAAGGTTCAGAGAGATGAAACAAGGAGAAGTCAGTTGCTTTCTCCAGGTTAGATAGAATGGTTAGATAAAAAAATCTAAACTATAGCTGCAGGTAAATTATAAGAAGGAATGAAAGGAACATTTTATTGGCTACAAAGCTAACATCAGAATCAGTTGTATCTAAATAGTATCAGACCCTGGATTGGAGCTAAGAATTTTGGCTTGGAGGAGGATTTTTCTTATAGCAACTCTGTGCTGGTGTTAGAATGAGTATTTCTCATGGAATCTAAGACATATTGATGAACTGCTGTACTGTGCAGGTTGAATCACAAATATGCCACTGAATGAACATGAACCATCATTACTGATAGTAAGCGCTAGTGCTACAGGAAGCATACACTTTATTTGAACACCGGCCTTAGACCCAGATGTAGTTCTATCCTCTTTTGTTAGAGCTTACAGAGCTGTGTAAATTTACAAAGAAAACACTGGCTTCACAAGTACAATCTGATAAAAAAAAAATTTCCTAGGAACTGCAGTAGGAATCATGTAAACAACGCAACAGCCTTGCTATTGCACTAAAACAGTACTGTGTACAAGGAATGAGGCAATAGCTGGGAAGAAGAATTCCATTCTACTGAGGGAAAGTGCAAATCACAGTGATACTTAGAAAATGGAGGAGTGGAATTAGACAGGAGAGATAGAGCAGGTGATGGAGCACCAGAGGAAGAGTATACTGATCATGTATTGATTATATGGTTGGGAGACCACTGTATCAGGCTGTCAGAGCTTAGCACAACTGACACCATGTTAGATATACCAAGGCACCACCCTGACTTAAGAGTCCATCATATGGACCCCCTACACCTGCTAAAATGAGAACAAAGATCTAAATCAATATAGTTCATAGCTGTGGGAAAGTTCCTAAATGTACTACCCTTGCCTTTTTGCTTTTGTAGTTCTGGTTACTGGTAAATATTTTTGATAATTAAAGAGTGTGTCAACCAGAGTAAGGTTTCTATTCATAAAAAGGTAAGAACAGTAAGGTTTGTGGCTATGCTATTTGGGCTATATGGTTCCCTGTGTAGTCTTCCAGTCAGTAAATAGAGACTGTCTGTTGACTTCAAGAGGCTGTGCATTGTCTAGAGGAGTTACCTCGCAACACCATTGTCATTAGAAGATAAGTTAGTTGAACAACTCCAAACTTTTCATTCACTTGTGGTGATACTTCTGTTTCCAAACAATGCCCTTGCCTCTCTCTCTTGAAGAAGGAAAGGGTTTATTTTAGTCACATTTCCATATAACTGTCCATCTTCAAAGATAATGAGAACAGGACCACAATTAGGGCAGGGACCTTGCTATGTAGCCCAAACTGGTCTTAAACTCTTAATCCTCCTACCTTAGATTGCCCAGGGCTGGGATTACAAATGTGGGCCAGCAAAGCAATACAAACAACATAACGATAGATACAAATTGAGATGAAAGCAATGCCTGAGGATCAAAACACACAGTGATGGAAGTGTGGCACTGGGCACAGTAGGTCACTGTGATGGCTATTCTTGGCTATCAACTTGACTACATCTAGAATTAACAAAAACCCAAAAAAAGATGGTCAACTTTGAGGATTTTTGCATAATTTGAAGTGGGACGATCCACTTCTAATAAGGATCTTTGGGATGAGAAGAAACACTTTTAATTCAAATGTTTTGAGCAAGGAAAACCCACCTCTAATCTGGGCCATGCCTTCTGCTGAAAACATTTGTAAAGACATGGAAGAAGGAAACTCTCTCCTTTTGCCTGCTTGCTCTTGCCCTCACGAGCAAAGCCATTCTTTCACTGGTATTAGATCCTACTTCTTCAGGATTCTGGAATATACTGAAGACTAATCTGAGACATCCAGTTTAGTGGACTAAACAATTACTGGATTCTTGAACCTTCTGTTCATAGGCATCCATTGTTGGAATAGCTGGATCACAGTCTGTAAGTCATTCTAATAAATCCCTTTGTATTTTTATACAAAGAAAGATTCATTCTGTAAGCTATATTGCCCTAGAGAACCATGACTAGTATAGTCATTAATAGCATTCTAATTCTTTCGGTTGTGAATGGTTTATAAGTATAAGAAAAAATGAAAGAAATAAAGGAAGGAAGGGAAGGAGAGAGAGACTGAGGACTATTCTATCATACTTTTCTACCTTTTTCCAATGATTAAGACTATCACCTCATCATAAATCATCTCAAGTAATCATTAATATTCAATTCTCGTCCTAGGAGGCACAAGGGATACCACTTCCTTTTGTTGAAGTTGAATTGAACTATGTAATTCTTCTAGCCATAAAATATAAGCAGAGTCACATGGAGACTGAAGTCTCTGAGGAGAGCAAGGCATTAATCAATCAATTTTCCTAACTCATTAATACCTAAAACGTGTGGCATTCAGCGTGTTGGTCATCTTTCCTTCAGTGTGGCAAAATACCTGTGATAATCAGTTCGTAAGGAAGAAAAGTATGTATGTATGTGTGTATGTATGTATCTATGTATGTTGTGTGTATCTATGTATGTATGGTATCTATGTATGTATGTATCTATGTATGTGTGTATCTATGTATCTATGTATCTATGTATCTATGTATGTATGTATGTGTGTATGTATATATGTATGTATGTATGTATGTATTGGCTGCAGTTTCGATCAGTAGTCAGTTGGCCCTGTTGCTTGGGCCTGTGGGGGAAACATCAGGGTGGAAAACAAATGGTAGCCATGGTGACTACAAAGCAAAGGAAGAAAAGTGAAGGAACCAGGCCAGGCCCCAACACCTCCCTCAAGGGCACACCCCCAGTTCTAACTTCCTCCTTCTGTACCTCACTCCTGAATAGTTACAATAGCACCACAGATTAGCAATGAAGCCTTCAACCCAGAGCCTTTGGAAGACACAGCACTGTAACAGCCAGCTTGATGATGTGTTTATAACTGATAGAGAAATGTTAGACCAGCACTAGTGTAGCCTTAACATCCAGGAGGCAGAGACAGTAGGACTACCAAGAGTTTAATGACAACTTAGACTGCATAGTGAGTTTCAGGCCAGCCAGGAACACAAAGTGAGATCCTGTCACAAGAACTAAAAATAAAAATGATGTGGGGGAAGGAGTTCTATTAGCAGCCTTAGTGATAAGAAAGTTAGTACTGGGACACTACAAGCAAGCAAACCGCAGCCTTTGGAACCAAAGGCTTTTGTTGTGTTTACTACACTTGAATGCTAAGGACAGGCATCATGCCAGCTGTGGTAGTGTGCATCTATGATACTAGGGAAGTGAAAGTGGGATGATTGGGATTTCAAGGCCAACCTTATCTATACAGTAAGTTTGCAGCCAGTCTTGTGTACACAAGAGCGGAGAGAGAAAAAAAAAAACAGTGTCGACACTGTGGGCAGCTTCCTACCTCCAGTAACATATTATTACAGAGATGGCATTATCTGCAAGTACTGGTACATGTTTATTTTCCCAGTGTTTGGGAGGTTTGAGCAAAAGTACTGAAAGTTCAAGGTTAGTCTGTGCTACATAGATAGACCATATCTCAACAAAATAGGGAGTGAGGAAAGGAGGAGAGAAGAGCAGAATGGAATGAGAATGAGAGACAAGAGAAAAGAGAATAGAGAGAAAAAATCAATGCCGTTAAGTTAAAGGGGGGTTTATCTCATCTATTCTAAATAGAAGCTTCACTGATTTTAGAGATTGAGTACTGAAAGATGCATTGAACAGTGGGTATAAGAATGTCATGAGAAGTAGATTTAATCTATGCCCAGAAACACCAATAGACAAGCTAATGTGGAAGGGGGAAGTTCACAAGGCCTCAGTCTTACACAAAGAACTACAGGCAACTAAGAAATAGTAAACGTGGAAAAAAATCTTCTTTCTCAGAGAATATATTAACCAAAGGTCCCACCATGAATTTGAGAGAAGGAAACATGAGGGGGTAAAGATTTCCCTTGTAATCTGAAATTAATAATAATAATAAATTTGTAAATAATGAAACAAAAAACTATGTCTATTTAGCATAATAATAGTAGTAGGGTCTCCCCTAGGATCTACAAGTCTCTAAACACAGGTTATTAGACCCAATAATGATGCCACTATGAGTTACATCATGTAGAGCGAGCCTTAAATGCAATCAGGAATTATTGTTTACCTTTATAATATTCATGCCACTATTGTGTCAGTGGATTAATTAACACAGAGATGAGGGTTCCCTTGTTTGCATTCATGGCTGTGGGTAGCATTATTACTCGGGACTTAGGTCCTAGGCTGGATAAAAAGGAAAAAGTTACTTTCAATATCCAGGAGGATAACTATATGTTTTTCTTTGGGTTCACCTTCTTATTTAGTTTCTTTAGGATCCCAGATTATAGGCTCAATGTCCTTTATTTATGGCTAGAATCCACTTATGAGTGAGTATATACCATATTCATCTTTTTTGGTCTGGGTTATGTCACTCAGGATAGTGTTTTCTATTTCCATCCATTTGCATGCAAAATTCAAGATGTCATTGTTTTTGAGTAGTACTCTAATGCATATATATTCCACACTTTCTTTATCCATTCTTCCATTGAGGGGCATCTACGTTGTTTCCAGGTTCTGGCAATTACAAATAATGCTGCTATGAACATAGCTGAACAAATGCTTTTGTAGTATGATAGAGCATCTCTTGGGTATATTCCCAAGAGTGGTATTGCTGGATCCTGGGGCAGGTTGATCCCGAATTTCTTGAGAAACCACCACACTGATTTCCAAAGTGGTTACACAAGTTTGCATTCCCACCTGTAAAAGGAGCTGCGGGCCACTTCCCATTGCCCAGCTCCCGGCCACTGGCTAGCTTTACCCAAAATAATTACATGGAAACTGTATTCATTTAAAAACTGCTTGGCTCATTAGCTCTAGCCTCTTACTGGCTAACTCTCACATCTTGATTTAACCCATATCTAGTAATCTGTGTATCACTATAAGGTGGTGGCTTACCAGGAAGATTCTAACCTGCATCCATCTTGGAGAGGAGAGCTATGGCATCTGTCTCATTGCCTTCTTCCAAGCATTCTGTTCTGTCTACTCCACCCACCTATGTTCTGACCTATCAGGCCAAGCAGTTTCTTTATTAATTAACCAATGAAAGCAACACATAGAAAGAAGATCCACCTACATCACCCACCAGCAATGGATGAGTGTTCCCCTTATTCCACATCCTCTCCAGCAAAGGCTATCATTGGTTTTTTTTTTATTTTAGCCATTCTGACAGGTGTAAGATGGTATCTCAAAGTTGTTTTGATTTGCATTTCCCTGATTGCTAAGAAGGTTGAACATGACCTTAAGTGTCTTTTGGCCATTTGAATTATTTCTGTTGAGAATTCTCTGATGGAGGAAGGTCATTGATTAATAAAGAAACTGCCTTGGCCTTTTTGATAGGACAGCAGCAGTTCTGTTTGAGTAAACAGAACAGAATGCTGGGAGAAAGAAGCCGAGTCAGGCAGTCGCCATGATTCTCCCACTCCAGACAGATGCAGGTTAAGATCTTTCCTGGTAAGCCAGCTCGTGGTGCTACACAGAATATTAGAAATGGGTTAGATCAATATGTAAGAGTTAGCCAATAAGAGGCTAGAACTAATGGGACAAGCAGTGTTTAAAAGAATTACAGTTTCCGTGTAATTATTTTGTGTAAAGCTAGCTGGGTGGCGGGAAGCAACCCGCTGCTCCTAACACAACAATTCTCTGTTCAGTTCAGTGCCCCATTTTTAATTGGGTTAATTAGCATTTTAAAGTCTAGTTTCTTGAGTTCTTTATATATTTTTAAGATCAGACCTTTGTCTGATGCAGAATTGGTAAAGATCATCTCCCAATCAGTAGGTTGCCTTTTTGTCTTAATGACAGTGTCCTTTGCTTTACAGAAGTGTCTCAGTTTTAGGAGGTCTCATTTATTCAATGTTGCCCTTATTGTCTGTGCTACTGAGCTTATACGTAGAAAGTGGTCTCCTGTGCCCATGTTTTGTAGACTACTTCCCACTTTTTCTTCTATCAGGTTCAGTGTGGTCAGATTGATATTGAGGTCTTTAATACATTTGGACTTGAGTTTTGTGCATGGTGATAGATATGGATCTATTTTCATTCTTCTACAGGTTGACATCCAGTTATGCCAGCACCATTTGTTAAAGATGCTTTATTTCTTCCATTGTATACTTTTAGCTCCTTTGTCAAAAATCAGATGTTCATAGGTTTGTGGGTTAATATCCGGGTCTTCTATTCAATCCCATTGGTCGACTTCTCTGTTTTTATGCCAATGCCAAGCTGTTTTCATTACTGTAGCTCTGTAATAGAGTTTGAAGTCAGGGATGCTAATGCCTCCAGAAGTTCCTTTATTGTATAAGATTGTTTTGGCTCTCCTGGGTTTTTTGTTTTTCCATATAAAGTTGATTATTGTTCTCTCAAGGTCTGTGAAGAATTTTGTTGGGATTTTAATGGTAATTGCATTGAATTTATAGATTGCTTTTGGTAAGGGGCGAGGGGAAGAGAGAAGGGAGAAGGGGAGGATGGGGAGAGCTTGGGGGAATGGGATGGTTGGGATGAGGAAGAGTGGATATGGGAGCAGGGAAGTAGATATCTTAATTAAGGGAGCCATTTTAGGGTTGGCAAGAGACTTGACTCTAGAGGGGTTCCCAGGTGTCCAAGGAGATGTCCCCAGCTTGCTCCTTGTGCACCTGAGGAGAGAGCGCCTGAACAGGCCCTATACTATAGCCACACTGATGAATGTCTTGCCTATCACCATAGAACCTTCATCTGGTGATGGATGGAGATAGAAACAGAGACCCACATTGGAGCACTGGACTGAGCTCCCAAGGTCCAAATGAGGAGCAGAAGGAGGGAGAACATGAGCAAGGAAGCCAGAACTGCAAGGAATGCGCCCACCCACTGAAACGGTGTGGCTGATCAAATGGGGACTCACCAAGGCCAACTGGACTGGGACTGATGGAGCATGTGATCAAACCGGACTCTCTGAAAGTGGCTGACAATGAGGGCTGACTGAGAAGCCAAGGACAATGGCTCTGGGTTTTGATTCTACTGCATGTACTGGCTTTGTGGGAACCTAGTCTGTTTGGATGCTCACCTTCCTAGACCTGAATGGAAGGGGCAGGACCTTGAACTTCCCACAGGGCAGGGAACCCTGACTGCTCTTCGGACTGGAGACAGAGGGGGAAGAGGAGGGGAGAGAGATATGGGAGGAAGGGAGGAGGTGGAAATTTTTAATAAAAAGAAAAAAAAAAGAAAAAAGTTAGCTGAGCACTAACCATGCTTACATTGATTCATTTCTCTCTTCTTTCAATTGTGGATGTCAATTTCCCGCCTTAACTTCCCACAGTTATAGACTGTAGCCTGGAATTTTGAGCTAAAATAAGCCTTTTCTCCCCTAAGTTGCTTTTGTTAGAGTATCTTATTATAGCAGAAGAAATAAAACTAGGACATTTTGAAGATATGAGGAGAGAGGGTCTTTATGAATCTGGTTAATTGCATGAACATTCTGAGTCTTATAGGTTATGTTTACTTCATGAGTCTTATCAGCCTTACTCCTCCCTCCAGAAAAATAATGGTTTCAATTTAGAGAAAATGTCTACAGAATAATGAAAAACACAGATACAATTTAAGATATGGGATGGGGACTACAGGAATGAATACAGATTGTCTACTACAGGCTTGTGTGTTGACTGCTTGGTCCCCAGATGGCGCAACAGAGGCTAAGGGCATTGGATTCCCTGGAACTAGAGCTATAGGCAGCAGTCAGTCACTTGACAAGAGTGTTAGGAATGAAACTTGAGTCCCCCCGGAAGGGCAATACATGCTTTTAAACACCGATCTTAGACCCAGAAGTAGTTCTGTTTTATTTTGTTAGAACTTATGGAGCTGTGTAAATTTATAAAGAAAATATTGACTTAACAAATATAGTCTCATAACAGTTTTGAAGGAACTGCCAAAGGAGGCAGGTAAACAATGCAATGGCCTTATTATTACACTAAGATAACACTGTGTACAAAGATGAAGTAACGCCTAGGAGGAAGGACTCCATTCCACTGAGGGAAAGTGCAAACAGCAGTGAGAGAGAACAGAGAAAGGACGTTGGAGCAGAAGAGATGGAGCACCAGAGGAAGAGTGTACTGATCATGCATCGAATATGGGTACCACTGTAACAGGCTTTCAGAACATAAGCAAAACAACTATGTTAGATGTACCAAGGCACCATCCTAACTTAAGAGTCCACTATATAGATCCATACACCTGCCAAAGTGAGAGCAAAGACCTAAATCAATATAGTTCATAGCTCTGGGAAAGTCTCTAAATGTACTAACCTTGCCTCTTTGCTTTTGTAGTTCTGTTTATTGGTAACTGTTTTTAATAATTGAAGAATATGTCAACCAGGGTATGGTTTTTTTTTCTTTTTTTTTAATTTATTTATTTATTTATTAAACATTTCTGTCTCTTCCCCACCGCCGCCTCCCCTTTCCCTCCCCCTCCCCCAA
>NW_026067925.1:508106-548910 GCF_014885135.2 Alexandromys fortis | reverse complement strand
TGGCCAGAGGCTCCTCTTGCAAAATTCCCTCGTTCTGTTTCCTGGCTCCTGCCAGGGGCCAAGATCCCTCTCACCCCTCAGACGGGTCTTCAGGAAAAGAACCAGGTTCCCTGTTTGCCCGGGACCTCGCCAACCAAAGGCCTACCTCTTTGATTTAATTGTCCTGGGGCGATCTGCTCTTGTTGTTGCCCTGGTCCCTGTCGCCTGCGTTGTCTGCCACTGTGTCAGTACCCGCCGGTCCCGGCCGCTGCGCCAGCTACGTCGCCCGCCGTGCGCATCCGGTTCCGGCCGCCCACTGCCGTGCGCGTCCGGTTCCCCAGGGTATGGTTTTTATACATAAAAAGGCAAGAACAGTAAGGTTTGTAGCTATACATTTTGGGATACATGATTCCCTGCGTAGTCTGCCAGGCAGTAAAGAAAGACTGTGTGTCGGCTTTAAGAGGCGTGTGTTCTCTAAAGGAGTTACCTCGTAACACCATTGTCATTTGAGGATAAACCACCCCGAACTTTTTGTTTACTTGTGCTGAGACTTCTCTTTCCAAACAATGCCCCCCCACCCACTCACACACACACCTTCCAGGGCTCCACTGAGCTCACTGTCTTTCTCTGATAGAAGGAAAAACAGGCACCATATTTCTTTGGGAGCATTGCTTGTCTCCTCTGCGTGGCGAAGAAGGAGGGGAGGGGCACTATCCACAAACAAGCAGGATTCTATGATGTTTGCTGGTGCGGATGAAGGATGGTTGACGCTGAGAGGATTGCTCAGCCTCTGCAGTCAGAAGGCTAAGAATCAGGTCCTGTGCAGCACCATAGAAGTAACTCTGAGCAAGGGCTCAGGGTTGATGACACAGCTTGGAGGAGGGGAAGCCGTGGGGCTGAGCCTGCAGTAGGAGTGTAGGCTGAGTGGATTGACATGATCCGCTTGGACAGAAATTGCTGGTGCAAGAATTCTTTGGCATCCAAGCCTAAAGGTGATGTTTTATGTGTAACCTGGGGCTTCTTACTGTGGGTTTTTGCTGCAGGGGCTGCTATAGGATCACTGGGGTTTGAGGTCTGGGCATAAAAAGGTGGAATTTAAAATAAACTTATGGTAAAATGCAGATAAACACAATATCATCATTTTGATAGATTTAGAAAGTGTGATGTATACAATTTGATATTCATTTACTGTGGTTATATTTTGTTTGTGATCTAGCAAATAAAGCTTGCCTGAAGAACAGAGTGTGGAGCTAGCCACACTAGTTAGCCATAGAGGCCATGCAGTGGCTGCATACACCTTTAATCCCAGTGCTCAGGGGGCAAAAGCAGGAAGATCTCTGTGAGTTCAAGGCCACCCTGGGACACACAAGATTGATCCAGTATAAAAGAGAACTAAATAGGGCCAGGGAGTTGTGGCTCACATCTTAAATCCCAGCACTTGAAAGTCACACATGATTAATCCCAGTACTAGGGAAGTGAAGAAAGAAAGGGATACGACTGGGCAAAAAGAGGACTATAAGGCAGGAGGAGACCGGAGCTCAGCCCATTCAGTCTGAGGATTCATGGAGACAGGACCTACCTACTTTAGTCTGAGAATTTGGAAGAGGTAAAAGTCTCACTAGTGACTGGTTCCTTTACTTCTCTGATCTTTCAACATTTAACCCTGCATCTGACTCTGGGTTTTTATTATTACGACCAATTAGAATTTGTGCTACAATTCACAACAAAGCATTCATTCACAGGGTAAAAGGTAAAGGGCTTTGGGGTATATTAATCAGGGATCTCTAAAGGAACAGAACTGAGTGTGTGTGTGTGTGTGTGTGTGTGTGTGTGTGTGTGTGTGTAAGAGAGAGAGGGAGTTAGAGGTAGATTCATTAGAATAGCTTACAGTCTATAGTTCTAGTAGTTCCACAATGGATGTCTCCCGAGTCTCCAAAGGAAAGGCCAAGGACACAGTGGTTGTTGAGTGCATGAGCCTGGATATCTCAGCAGTCCCAGTATGATGCTGGAGTCCCAGGGAAAGCCTGGAGAGTTGCCATTCTTCAGTCTATGTAGGAATCTCAAAGAAGCATGTTATAACACCAGCAGAGAAATGTCTCAGCAACAGAATCTACAAACTCACCAGCAAGAGTGAAGACAAGCAGGCAAAGAGCAAAAGCTTTCTTCTTCCATAACACTTTATTGGGCTGCAAGCAGAGGTGTGGTCTAGGTATAGGGTGTGTCTTCTCGCCTCAAATGATCCAGTCAAGAAAATCTATCACTAGCATGCCCAGTTCCTTCAATTTTAGCTGATTTCAGATGTAGTCAAGTTGACAGCCAAGATTAGTTGTTACACTGCTCAAGCATCACTTTTGGATCCCCACCACATACATAAAAACATAAAAATTGGGTAGAGCAACATGTACCTGACTCACAGCTCTGAGAAAACAGAGATGGGGGATCTCTGGGCCCTGCCAGACATCCAGTCTAGCTATATGGGTAAGCTCCAGGTTTAGGGAGATTCCCTGTCTCAATTATAAAGATGGACAGAGCCAATAAGATGACTCACTCACAACCAGGCCTAGAAATTTGAGTTTAATTCCCAGAATCCACATGAAGGAAAAATAAAACTAATTCCTCAAAATGTCCTCTGACTTCCATATACCCTTACATACACACACACACACACACACACACACACACACACACACACACACACCATGAAAACAATGAATAAAAGTTGTAGCACAAATAATAAAACCCCAGAGACAGATACTAGTGTTCAAGCTGAAGACAGAAAGCAAAGCAGACAGCCATTAGAGAGCTCTTACCTGTACAAAATCTTCAGACTAAAAAGAGAGTGAATTCTTGTCTCATTCCAACTTATATTCCTCCCTAGTGCTGGAATTAAAATTGTACATCTCCTCTATCTCTATGGCTACTAGTGTGGCTGCTGGGATTAAAAGGTGTGTGCCATCACTTTTGGCTTGTATCGCTGACTAGTGCAACTAGCTTTGCACTCTGATCTTCAGGCAAGCTTTAGTTATTAAAACACAAATAAAATATCATGATATTTCCCTTTCTATATAAAATAAAAAATAAGGCTATAACTAATGTAAGAAAAACTATAATCAATAAGTACAATAACTATATACAATATATAAAGGCAATAAATATATCAGCAATGTCTAGTCCATGTGTATTTGACAAATTCAAAGAAAATACTTCATTATCTATCTTGGTGAGTCCAAATTCTTGTTCCTAATTTACTTTCTCTTATAACTTTCATTACCATCCAAAACTATCTTTTACTCTCTCAACCTTGTACACATTACACTTTTTTAGTGAATTTCTTTTCTAAGTCTCGTAAACAAGGAAAACAGTAACTATAACTATGCAGTCTTCAACTACCTCCGAGACCTGAGGGAAATAATATGAACTGAGTAAGTAGGAAGTGCAAACAAGAGACTTACAAAAAATGTAAGAAATGACAGAAAGAGCTGGCTGCCTGGACAGTCACCCAGGGTTCCTCTGCAATGTTGTGGCATCCATCTTTGGCCTAAAGGTCTAGGATATTTAACAGACTTTTCTGTGAAGCAGTATTTTTTAAGGATTGTTCCACCTTGTCTTGACAAGTTTTGGCAATCACTCTTTTTTGTCTCCTACTTGTCCAATTATGACAGCCTACTACCAGCAGTTGAGGCAAAGGCATTTCTTTTCCAGTGGTTTACATTTGCCACAAAGAAAGTAAACTTCATGTGTAGTTACTTCAATGTGCACCATCTTTTCTAAAATAGATGGGTGCTGCCAGGAGCAGACATGTCTCATTGTCATAAAAAAAAAAGAACCTATGCTATTAAAACATCTTAAATGCCATATTCTGCAGATCTCTGAAGTGAATGGAAATGAC
This sequence comes from Alexandromys fortis, assembly GCF_014885135.2. NCBI lineage: Eukaryota > Metazoa > Chordata > Mammalia > Rodentia > Cricetidae > Alexandromys > Alexandromys fortis. The sequence continues at coordinate 545,042 of NW_026067925.1, read as the reverse complement.
ATGTCAATCTAAAATATATCCCTGTTTGACATTGAAAACATACCTAATATGACTACAAGTTTAATTGTAATAGGTGACTAATTACTAACCTGCATTTCATTATTATTCTAAAGAGTTGATAATAGTAACTTCGTTTTTTAATTTATTTTTTAAAAACTATCTTTTCTCATTTTATATATCAATCCTAGTTCCCACTCACTCCCTTCTTCATGTCCCCTCCATTGTCTCCGCCATAACCACTCCCATCCTCTCCTCAGAGAGGTTAAGGCTTCCCATGGGACATCAACAATATCTAACACATTGCTTTGAAGCAGAACCAAAACCCTACCCACTATATCTAGACTGAGCAAGATATCCCTTCAAAGAGAATGGGTTCCAAAAAACCAGTACAAATGGTAGGGATAGACCCTGTTTTCACTGCCAGTTAGCTGCACAGTCTGCCCCAGTCATATAACTGTCAATCAAATCCAGAGAACCTACTTGATCCTATGTTGGTTCCACTGCTGTCAGGCCAGAGTTAGTGGGCTCCCATTAGCTCAGGTAAGCTGTTTCAATGGGTATTCGCATCATGGTCTTGACCTCTTGTTCATTTTCTCACTCTTCCCACTCTTGGACTGAACTTTGAGAGCTCAGTCCAGTGTTCCCCTGTGGATCTGTGCCTCTGCTTCCATCAATTGCTGTATAAAGGTCCTATGATGACATTTAAGATAGTCATCAATCTGATACATGGCAAGGCCAGTTCTGGCACCTTCGCCACTATTGCTTAGGGTCTTAGCTGGGGTCTTCCTTGTGAATTCCTGGAAATTTCCTTACTGACAAATTTCTTGGTAGACCTATGTTGGCTCCCTCAACCAAGATATCTCTTTCCTTGGTCTCCCTCTCTGTTCTTTCCCCATCTTGATGACCCTGTTTCCTCAACTACTCCTCCCTTCTCCCCTTCTCCTCTCCTCCTCCCCCTTTGCTCTCCCAGCAATGGAGGCATGTTCCTCTGACTCCACATCCTCTCCAGCAAAAGTTATCATTGCTGTTTGATCTTAGCCATCCTGATTGGTATAAGATGAAATCTCAGAGTCGTTTTGATTTGCATTTCCCTGATGGCTAAGAATGTTGAACATTTCCTTAAGTGTCTTTCAGCCATTTGAGATTCTTCTGTTGAGAATTTTCTGTTTAGTTCTGTACCCAACTTTTTAATTGGATTATTTAGAATTTTGATGTCTAATTTCTTGAGGTCTTTATATATTTTGGAGATCAGTCCTCTGTCTGATGTGGGATTGCTAAAGATTTTTTCCCATTAAGTAGGCTTCTTTTTGTCTTATTTTCTGTGTCCTTTGCTTTACAGAAGCCTCTCAGTTTCAGAACGTCCCATTTTTTATTGTTACTCTCAGTGTCTGTGCTCCTGGTCTTACATTTAGGAGGTTGTCTCCTGTTCCCATGCATTGAAGACTACTTCCCACTTTCTCATCTATCACATTCAAAGTGCTTGGTGTTATCCTGAGGGCATAAGTCCATTTGGAATTGAGTTTTCTGCATGGGGGTAGATATGGATCTATTTGCATTTTTCTACATGCTGATATTTAGTTACACCAGCACCATTTGTTGAAGATGTTTTCTTTTTTCTATTGTATAATTTTAGCTTCTTTACCAAAAATCAGGTGTTCACAGGTAAGGGATTAATATTGAGGTCTTCGATTCAATTCCATTGCTCAACCTGTCTATTTTTATGCCAATACCAAGCTGTTTTCCATTACTGTACGCTGAATAGACATGGAGAGAGTGAACAGCCTTGTCTGATTTTAGTGGAATAACTTTGAATTTCTCTCCATTTAATTTGATGTTGGCTATTGGCTTGCTGTATATTGCTTTTATTAAGTTAAGATAAATTCCTGGTATCCCTGATCTCTTCAAGACATTTATCATGAAGAGGTATAGATCTTTGTTGAATGCTTCCTCAGAATCTAATTGGATGCTTGTTCCATTTTTTTCTCTTAGTTTATATGGTGGATTACATGGACAGATTTTCATATGTTGAACTATCCCTGCATCACTGGGATGAAGCCAACTTGATCATGATGGATGATTTTTTAATGTGTCCTTGGATTCAGCTTGCCTGTATTTTATTGAGTATTTTTACATCAATGGTCATGATGGAGACTGACTTGTAATTCTCTTTCTTGGTTGAGTTTTTGCATGGCTTTGATATCAGGGTAACTGTATCCTCATAAAACAAGTTTGGCAGTGTTCCTTCTGTTTTATTATGTAGAGCAATTTGAGGAGTATAGGTATTAACATTTCTTTAAGTTCTGGTAGAATTCTGCACTGAAACAATCTGACTCTAGGCTTTTGGGGGGGGAGTAGGCTTTTGATGACTACTTCTATTTCCTTGTAGGTTATGGATCTATTTAAATTTTTCACCTGGTCTTGATTTAATTTTACTATGTAGCAACTATCCATAAAATTGTCTATTTCTTTTACATTTTCCAATTTCATGGGGTATGGTTTTTGTAGTATGACCTAATGATTCTCTGGATTTCCTCAGTGTCTGTAGTTATGTTCCCTTTTTCATTTCTGAATTTGTTAATTTGGATGTTCTCTCTATGCCTTTTGATTAGTTTGGATCAGGGTTTGTTTATCTTGATTTTCTCAAAGATCCAACTCTTTGTTTCACTGACTCTCTGTATTGTTTCCTTGTTTCTATTTTGTTGGTTTCAGCCCTCAATTTGTTTATTTTCTGTCATCTACTCCTTCTGGGTCAGTCTGCTTCTTTTTGTTCTAGAGCTTTTAGCTGTGTTGCTAAGTCACTAATGTGAACTATCTCCACTTTCTTTATGTAGACAGCTAGTGTTATGAGCTTTCCTCTTAGCACTACTTTCATACTGTACCACAGGTTTGGGTACCTTGTGTTTTCATTTTCACTAGATTCCAGGAAGTCTTATATTTCTTTCCTTATTTCTTCCTTGACCCAGGGTGATTCAGTTGAGCATTGCTCAATTTCCATGAGGTTGAAGACTTTCTGCAATTAATTTTGTTGTTGAATTCTAGCTTTAAACCATCGTGATCTAATAAGATACATGGGGTTATTCCAATTTTTTGTATCTTTTGAGGTTTGTTTTGTTATTGAGTATGTGGTCAATTTTAGAGAAGGTTCCATGAGGTGCTAAGAAGAAGGTATATTATTTTGTGTTTGGGTGAATTGTTCTATAGATGTCTATTAAGTTCATATGAGTCATGACATCTGTTAGTTCTCTTATTTCTCTGTTAAGTTTCTGTCTGGTTTACCTGTCCATGGTGAGAGTGGGGTGTTGAAGTTTCCTACTACTGGTGTGTAGGATTTGGTGTGGGATTTTAAGTTTTAGTAATATTTCTTTTACACGTGTGGTTGCTCTTGTATTTGGGGCATAGATGTTCAGGATTGAGACTTAATCTTGATGGATTGTCCCTATTATGATTAGATAGTGTCCTTCTCAATCTCTTCTGATAGATTTTAGTTTGAAGTCTATTTTCTTAGATATTAGCATAGCTGTACCCACTTGTTTCTAAGGTCCATTTGACTGGAAAATCTTTTCCCAACCGAGGTAATGTGTGTCTTTGAAGTTAAGGTGCATTTCTTGTAAAAACCAGAAGCACAGATCCTATTTTTATACCCATTCTGCTAGCCTCTGTCTTTTTATAGGTGAATTGAATTCAGGATATTAAGAGGTATTAATGACCAGTGATGGTTAATTCCTCTTGTGTTTTGGTGGTAGTGTTTGTGTGTTTCCCTTGTTTGGAGTTTTGCTGGGGGAAGGTTTACTGTTGCCTGTGTTTTTTTGGTTGTAGTTAGCTTCCTTGGATTGGAGTACTTTCTGCGGGGCTGGATTTGTAAATAGGTATTGTTTAAATCTGATTTTGTCATGGAATATCTTGTTTCCTTCATCAATGGTAACTGAAAGCTTTGCTGGGTATATTAGTCTGGGCTTGCATCTGTGGTCTCTTACTATCTGCAGCACATCTGTCCAGGACCTTCTGACTCAGGATTTCCATTGGTAAGTCGTGTGTAATTCTGTTTTCTTTCCTTCCTTCTTTCTTTTTTCTTTTTTTATTAGATTTAAAAAAGTACCAATCCAAATTCCAACTCCCTCCCTCCTCCCATTCCCTCGACACACCTTCCCATCCAACCCCCCTCTAATCCTAAGAGAGGGTAAGGCAATTGCTTTGTGGAAGGTCCAAGGCCCTCCCAACTACATCTAGGCTGAGCAAGGTAAACATCCAAAGAGAATAGGATCCAAAAAAAAAAAAAAAAGTACATGCAGTAGAGATAAATCCCAGTGCCACTGCTAGTAGTCCCTCAGTCTGCCCCAGCCATACAACAGTCATCCACATTCAAAGGGACGGACTAGTTTGGTCCTATGCTTGTTCCTTCCCAGTCCAGCTGGAGGTGGTGAGCTACCATTAGCTCAGGCAAACTGCTTCAGTGGATAAACCCCTCATGGTCTTGACCTCTTTGCTCATATTTTCATTCCTTCTACTCTTCAACTGGACCATGGGAGCTCAGTCCAGTGCTCTGATGTGGGACTCTGCCTCAGTTTCCATCTGTTGTTGGATGAAGGTTCTATAGTGATATTTAAGACAATCATCAGTCTGAATACAGGGCAAGGTCAGTTCGAGCACCCTCTCCTCTATTGCTTAGGGTCTCAGCTGGGGTCATCCTTGTGGATTCTTGGGAATTTTTCTAGAGCCAGGTATCTTGCTAAACCCACAATGGCTCCCTCAATCAATATATCTCTTTCCTTGCTCTCATATTTGTCCTTTCTCCATCTCAACTATCCCATTCCCTCAAGTTCTTCTTAATCCTCCCTTTCTCCCTTCCTCTTCCCCTTCTTGCCTTCTTTCTATCCCCCACCCCCATGCTCCCAATTTTGTCAGGCGATTGTGTCTGTTTCCAATTTTCAGGTGGATCTATATATGTTTTTATTTGGGTTCACCATATTACTTAGCTTCTCTAGGATCATGAACTATAGGCTCAATGTCCTTTGTTTATGGCTAGTATCCACTTATGAGTGGTTCATCCACTGAGACAGTTTGCTTGAGCTAATGGTAGCTCACCAACTCCAACTGGACTGGGAGTGAACAAGCACAGAAACAAATAAGTCCCTCTGAAGGGGGTTGACAATTGGGGCAGACTGAGGGGCCACTGATAATGACCCTGAGATTTGTCTCTACTCCATGTTCTGGCTTCTTGGGATCCTATTCTCTTTGAATGTATACCTTGCTCAACCTAGATGGAGTAGGGAGGGCCTTGAACTTTCCAAAGGGCAGGATGCATTGCCATCTCTTAGCATTGGAAAGGGGTGGGGTGGGAGGGTCTGTGGAGAGAATGGGAGGAGAGGATGGAGTGAGAGGAGGGCAAGGAGTGGGAATTTGGATTGATTTTTTTAAGTAATAAAAAAGAAAAAATCAAAGAAAACACAATAATATACATAATCCACACTGTGTATAATTCCATCTTTATGTGGCTTATTTTTCTTTATTCCTATTACTTTTTCTACAAGTTTACTCTGTCTCTTTAAAGACTTTGTTTTATTTTTTAGAAAAACTATTTACTTCTTTTTATAATTCTTTATACTCTTTTTTTTTCTCTCCCAAGCCTATGTACATTTATCCAATATGTGACCCATTTAGAGGTCTTTAGGTCTTTTTTTTTATCTGAATCTGTCTTTATTGTGATCTGTAATTATTTTCTGACCAGAAGTGTCTTTTCCTTTTTTTTTTTTTTTTTTTTTGCTAAGTGACTTGACTTGATTAGGGCCAATAAGGCCCTGTTTCCTCCACCCAGTCCAACATGGAGGAAGCATGTTTACTGCCTCTGAGACTGCCTGGTGGGAGCCATCCTCACCACCTTAAACTCTGGAAAGCACATTGCATCATATGAACCCTTTTTATCTGAGTAAAAGCTAAATCTGCCATGCAGCACACTGCATGGCCTGGAAATATCTTTGTGTATGGTGCTCAGAATCTGCCTTGCTCTCCTGCCTATGCAAGCCTAGCAGACTCGATCCTGCTGCCTGCCCAGGCTGGGAGTGCTGAGCCCTGGTCATGGTCTTAGCTACTTTCCTTCCATCCCCAAATGGGCACGTAAGCATCCGAACCCGAAGTGGGTGGTGACATCAACCCGAAAAAGGATCCAACGCTGTTCCTGTAACTAACATGAATCAGGAAGCCTTCCCTTAAAGAAACTGTGCAGTTCCTGCCTCTAAAGCTGAGTCAGGAAACCTCTTAAAAGAGCCATGTCTCTGCTTGTCGCCAGCAAACAGAGCAAGAAACTGTCTTATACTCTCTGTTTTTTTATATCTAGAATTCCTTCCCAAACTCTCTCGAGTTTTAAAGTGGATTTAGTTGTCCAGGTGGGGTGCCAATTTGTAATCCATTTCTTAAGTAAATGGTAAAAAGCAGAATCATCTCAAAAACTCACATGAAATAAATCTCAACTCCTTACTTGCAACTATAAAGAAAGTACCAGTCGTTTTGTTATCGAGGGAGATAAAAATGGAAACCTCATCAAATCAGAAAACTGACTGTTAGGTCCTTGTGAGCTGGACTGCTTTTTCTGGGAATAGTTTATCTTAAAAACCATTAGCAAGGCACTTGGTCTATTCTAAAGCTACTTTGAAGCTTTATATCACCTAATAGTGTACAACTATCTTGTCAGCTGGGGAAATTAAATAATTTTCCTATGTTAACCTGAGCTGTGATATAAAACAGTTCTCAGGTACTTATAATTACTAGCTTGTGTAGCATTTCTTTGGATTTATTTTTATTTCTCAGAACTTTGTAGAAGTTGATATCAAATGGACAAGACAGCTTAAGGAGGAGTGATCCTCTAGACAGTCCATAGATAGACATCCCCAGTAGATAGGGATGCATTCATGACAAAACACAGCCCACAAGACAGGCAATGGGGGGACTCCCCATATATAAGTAAGTACATCATAGCAGATACCAGAGAAGAACATGTAGCATCAACAGTGTGAAGGCACAGCATAAGTAAAAGATATTCTGAAGCCTGTATTCACATAAGCCTTGCTTGAACAAGACATTCCCATGATGGAGTTGACACCTGAACTTCAATTGACACCTGCTATGGCTCTAACAGGGCACTGCCACCAGCAGTGAAGAACCTATGGCCCTGAAGACAAATGAACTAACATGTAAACTAAGCCTAGAGGCTTGTCTCTTTCTAGAGTTCTTACTTCATAGAGTGATATATTTACTTTTTATTTCATTTTTAACTATGTGTGGGTAGTTGTGTGTGCACATGAGTATGGGCATCCGTGAAGGTCACTGGTATTGGATACAGGTGACATGGGTGCTGAGAATTTAACTTAGGCCCTTTGGAAAAGTGACATGCTCTCTTAACTGCTGAGCCATCTCTCTAGTCCTGATAGATGTACAATTTTAAATTTTATTGAAAATTAGTTCTTGTTGGAGGAGGGGAGGCTGCTAGTTAGTTCCTGGCCACTTAGCCCTGAAGTAATCACATAAAAACTGTATTAATTAAATCACTGCTTGGCCCATTAGCTTCTTATTGGCTAACTCTTATTTATTTAACCTATTTGTATTAATCTGTATATTGCCACATGGCTTGGCTTACTGGCTAAATTTCCGGTGTCTGTCTCCAGCAGGGCTACATTGCTTCTCCTTGACTCCACCTCCTTTCTCCCAGCATTCAGTTTAGTTTTCCCTGCCTAATTCTGTTCCCCTATAGCTCTGCTATAGGCCCAAAGCAGTTCCTTTACTAACCAATGATATTCACAGCGTAAGAGGGGAATCCCACATCAAATTCTCTCATAAAAAAAAAAAAACAGCTTAACCACAGTTTTCCTTACCTCCACTCCTCCCAGATCCCCCTACCTTTCTTCTCCCCCAAATCCACTTCTTCTCCATTTCCTCTTGAAAAAAAGAATTGGTCTCCAAGAGAAGAGAGCTAAACATGACAAAAGAAGATACAATAAGACAAGGCAAAAGCCTTAATATCTAGGCTGGCCAGGGAAACTCAATAGAAAGGAAAAGGTCCCTATGACCTATGTACCAGTAAGGAAGAGATATATTATGACGTCAAAAATGTCAAAAATAATAATACAAGAGCAAGTGTCCCCGGGGTAACAAACTGAACACAACATAACAAGAAGGGAATGGAGAAGCAGGACCTGGGAGAGGGTGTGGGGAGTGGGATGGAAAGGAGTGGAGGAGTGCAGGCTGCAGTTGGGCTGTACTGTGTGAGAGAAAAAGAAATACAAAGAAAAGAAAAGACACATCTAGTGGTGGCGATGTCAGAGGAGCAGCAGGTGGCAATTGAGTTTCAGGTGTTAGCTCACCACAATGCCAGGCCCTGATGGGTAAATTTCAGAGGAAAAAAAAGGCCTGGAGGGCTTCAGTTCCAGAATGTCTCCTGCTACAACTGTGCCTTTACATGTTTTCTGCTCCCATTTTTCACTGGTATTTGGCATGGTGTGAACGGGTGTGGGGAGATCCCCACTGCCTTTAGTGTAGTGTGGCTATTTCATGGAAGTATCCCATTCTACTGGGCATTTTTACCTGTGGATTTTTATGAAGATGTTTCCTCTTAAGCTGTACTGCTTAATTGAAGTAATGATCTTATACAAGAACAGTGTTAGTTTAAATAGAGTTTTCATGATTAAGGGTTTTTAACAAATATAGAAAGGGATTATAATAGAGGCTAGTTTTGTGGGGAAATTAATATGGGTAAATGTAGGATATGATGTTGCCCCCACCCATCATAATGCAAGGACTGGAAAGAATAGAAAATATGAACAAGGAAGTGTCACCAGGCTAGGACTTAAGAGTTTTACTTTAGGAGCCAAATAGATGGTGGTTTAAGTTAATGATTAGGAAAACAACTAAGTCCCAAGAAATAGCTCAAGTGTTTTTTTTATACTGGGAAGTGTGTTCACAGGTTGTGGAGTCATCATAGCTAAAACAAAGCTTTAAACCATTGACTTTATGTAAGTAGAACTTTAAAAATTGAATGCTTAGTTAAGATAACTGGACAGGGTTCTAAATATGAAAAGTGAAGCAAGTAACCTGTTTTCCTGGCAATTATAAGAGTTACTGCCTATTTACACAGTAATGGATGACGGGCTCCTGATCTGTGAGAAGTCTAAAAGATAAGTGTTTGACTAAGTGTGGGTTTCTCAGGAAATGCATAAAGATGTAGTTAAGAAATGTATTGGGGCTGACTTCTTTCAGAAAAATGTTTTGACGGTGATTATGTAGGAACTGTGTGACTTTTGGTAATGCAGAAAATTCTCTCGGTAACAAACATGGTGTGGGGAATCTAAAAAGAGTATTAAAAAAGAAAGAACAGAGAGACAAGTGATAGAAAAACCCTGAAGGGGTGGTGGTGTGTGTGTGTGTGTGTGTGTGTGTGTGTGTGTGTATTTTCCCTTTTGGCTGTCCCCAGAATTAAGTTTTACTCACTCAGATAGAAAGGTCAATTGAGTGATTAGTCAGAGACTCCATGCTCCCCCCTCCCCCCCACCGCTTCAATTTCTGAGCTGCTGAAGTCTGGTCCTTACAGCAGCAATCTAGGGATCACTAAGATAAAGTCAGAGAGAGGGTGACGTCCAACTCACTATGTAGGCAAAAATGATCTTGAATTTGTTCGCTAGAAGATGTATAGATTTTCTTTGTGTGTGAACAGTTTTATTTTTTGTTTTGTTTTATTTTCTGTATGTTTGAGACAGGAATCCTATGTAGCATAGACTGTCCTCCATCCTGGCTATGTAGTAAGGGATAACCCCAAATTTCTGATCCTCCTACTCCCACTTCCCAAGGGCAGCAATTTCAGGCATGTCCATCCATACCTTGTTTGCATGATGCTAGAGACTGAACCTAGCGCTCACATACACAAGGTGAATGTTCTACCAGCTGAACTACATGCCTTTGTTTTATTCTATTCTGTGAATCTCTCTGAGTTACATTGTATAAACCAGTCCTGTGAACACACAAAGATATAAAATATAAACTTCACCAAAAGGTGACTCCCAGAGGATTGCGATATTATCAGTATTATAGCAAAGCTTTGTACTGAGGATGTTTTTTGCTGAGGAAAGGGAAGTTTATTCCATTATAGACCAAAGTGGTGTCTGAGAACTGGAGAAACAAAAAGCGGGGATAGAGGAAGCACGAAGCATCTTCAGGGGGGATTTCTAGTGACTTCATCCCAAGTTCAGTCTATTATAAAATTTCACAAGTTTGTAGTAATTATGAGAAAATCAAGGACAAATAGTGAGGGTTATATGGAACTCAATTTATGCAGACTGAAGTTTTGTATTTATTCTTAAATGATTATTTCCTATTTTGTTGTTAAACTTTCCTTTTTTATAGTGAAGATTTGATGGTGTGTCCCTGTCATCACAACACTTAGGAGGTGGGATGAAGAGAATCAGTTCAAGGACATCTTCACCTAAACAGTGAGTTTGAGGTCAGCCTGGGCTACAGGAAATGTACTCTTTTATATATTGTAAGTGCCTCCCAAAAATGTTTTCTTCTCTTATGAAATGAGTATAATTATAAACATTAACCATTTTTTTTAGTATTGCAAGAAAGGCACAAACAAAAAAGCCCAAATGGATATCAAATGTTGCAAGTTTCCTTATCTATTACCTTTTTGGAAAATGCACAATTCATTGAACTTCCCAAACCTAGTAATAGCGCTAGAATATGATATTTAAAGTGTATCTTTTAGAGACTTGAATCCCATGAGTCATCATGTACAAAGAACTTTCCTGAAGAAAATAAAAGTTTCCCCTCTAGTGGCATCCTGCCAGAAAAGGGGGAGCCTGGCAAAGTCTGGGCTATTCTCACCAGGTTCATCCCATAAAAGGACAAGAGCCTCACCTGGACCACACTAGAAACTCTGCAGAGAGAGAGGAACTCATCTCCACTCAGCGGGCAACTCTGAGTGTCTGGCCAGGTATGGAGGGGAAGGTAATTGCTGTCAGAGGAAGAAGAAAAGTGGACTCCGGCTCAGGTCTGCTTTAGGACCCAGTGATACGAGGAGTTTAAAGTAAAGAAAGGAGCCTTTAAGTGGGACTAGATGGGAGCTGAGACAGGGATGGGGGGAAAGATGGTCTGATAGAGAGTGACCTTCTTCTTGCTTTTCTCTAGATGACCATGATGAAACTCGGCTTCCTGCTGTTTATCATCAAGGCCACCAGACTTTGCAGTGCAGGTGAGTACTGATGCAGGACCCCAGTTTCCTCAGGTCACCCCCTAGCTTTAAAGACAGTCGTCATTAGACTGGGTTACTTCCAGGACCTGGGACTCTGTGCCCAGAGAGCATAATCTTGTTGTTGTTGTTGTTGTTTGTTTGTTTGTTTGTTTGTTGTTTTTGAGATTGTGTTTTTCTGTGTAGCCCTGACTGTCCTGGAACTCCATCTGTAGACGAGACTGGCCTCAGACTCAGAGATCTGCCTGGCTCTGCTACCTGGGAGCTGAAATTAAAGATGTGCATCAGCATAGCTTGGCTGATTATGCCTTTTTAGAAAACGGAAATTAAATAGAATTGTATTGTTGTACCATTCCTTTTCCTCCTTCCAACCTTTCTAACTTATCTCCCACCCCCACATTCTACAAAACAAAGGCTTCCATTTGTTTAACCGTGGAATATATAAGCATTTCCAATATACAGATGTATTTATGTATATGTTTGTATTATATGTGTGTATATATAAATATTCCTGGATATGTAAATACAACCTAGTCTATCCCCATAAAGATGATGCCTTTGAGATTAGTCTGGATGCTGATTGGTTCTTGAAGGAAATGGCCAGTGTCAATGGCATCGCTGAGACACGTCCTGGTCCCAATCCTGTACTTCTGCAAGAGCTGAGTCCCATCCTAGTGACTCCTTAAGATTAGGACCTTTGCTTTAGGGTTTCAATACCAAGTGAATGGTCTAGTTTGTTCCCAGAGAATATTTTCTTCAATTCCACTCTCTACACGAACACAGTGGTATTTTAAAATGCGTAATTCCCCTTCCCTGGGTTTTTAGTAGCTTTAAGGAAAGAAATGAGTCCCTAAATGCCATCTTACATGATCTCTACATGATAATCTTTGGCAGAGGGATCTGAAGCACAGACATACTGAATACAATCCAAAAATACTTGACTGGTAAACATGGAGCTACATTGACCTGGGTAGCTTTGACCCCAAAGTTTCCATTTGTTTGCACCCCTTCTACGTTCTCAGAGGACTTTACAGAATTGAGGCCAATTTGCAAGGCTTTTACTTCCATGATCTCTTGGTCAGTCTCTGCACTGTCGACCTCACTACCCATGCTCCAGGCACATTAGGCTCCCTGCATTTCCTCTACCTGCAAATCTGGACTTCACTTTATTCTTCTCTTTCAAGACTTTAGACAAAAAGTTCTCCACACCTGCAAATCTCTTGTCTTTCTTCCTACTTAGAAATGTTGTTGATTCTCAGAGGGAGGCTTTGAGAAGTCATGGAATGAGTTTAGGATGAATGACAGGGGAGGCTGGGTGTCCCATGAGTGTGGAACTCTGCATCTTCTCTTGTTAAAGGGAACCTGGACACCAACAGCCGGGCCAATTCTGTGTCTTCCCCTTTGTTCAGAAGCTGCAAGGAAATCAAGCAGGAGGTCACTGGGGCACGAGGTGAGTGATGAACATTTAAGGAGCACACTGTGATTCTAACACTTGGGAACCTACGGCAGAGGACTAAAAGCTCCAAATCAACCTGGGGAGACCCTGTCTCAGAAATGCAAACACAAATCAGACGTGTCCTCTGTAATCATTTTTTCTTTTTTTATATAGAAAATGTGATCAAATGTACATGGTGGATAAAATATTTACTTAACCAATTTTAAGGGTTTTCAGAATCAAGAATGACTTTTACAATGGGAGGGATTACTACTATCCATCTCCAGAAGGTTTTCATTCCTTAAATAGAAATTCTGTAGCCACCAAGTAACAAATTCCTGTGTTCCCTGTGAGCTGCTGCTCTGTTTCCTACGTCTATGAATATGTCAATTCTTGTTACCTCATATAAGGTATCCGCCTCATTACATTAGCAAGCTTCAAGGTACTTAAGTGTTGTAGAAGAGTTACCTTACTTTAAAAAAATTAATTATTATTATATTAATGATAATATTCTTGCGCAGATGTATGTCTGTGTTTGGGAACGTGTACATATATGTGCAGGTATATGCAGAGTCCAGAAGAGGCCATCTAGTCCTCTGGAGCTGGACTCATAAGGACTTGTACACTGTCAAATGTGAGTGCTGGGAAGCTATCCCAAATCCTCTGCTAGAGCAGTACTTGCTCTTAACCACTGAGCCATTTCTCCAGTTCACTTCATTCTCTTTGATCCATGGGATATATAGGAATATACACAACATATGATTCTGCTTACTAGACAGCATATATTTTGCTTATTCCTTTTTATGTGGAGAAATACTTGACTTGTTTCTGCCATTCAGGTCTTGTGACCAGAGCTGTAACAAACATGAATGTCCATATCTGAGTCCCTGTTACCAGTTCTTTGGTTATCTACCAAGTGGAGTTGCTAAGTCCTTTGATAATACTATGGTTAACTTTAGGAGAAACATCCCTGTCAGTTTGGGTAATTCCGTGTTCTGCCTCAGTCACAGAAGCATGGCTTTCTGAACTCAGGAACAATCCTAGGGACACCTGTGGTGGGACACTCAGGGTATGAGGCATTAGCCATGTTTGTGGTCCTTAGAGCCATTCTGTTTACGGAGCAGAGATGGACAATGAGCCTGCACACAAGAGGACTGTGGACTGCTTCTCTCTACAGATGGCCTCTACTTCCTCTACACGGAGAACGGTGCCATCTACCAGACCTTCTGTGACATGACCACTGATGGTGGTGGATGGACCCTGGTGGCCAGTGTGCATGAGAACAACATGGATGGGAAGTGTACAGTAGGCGATCGCTGGTCCAGTCAGCAAGGCAACAGAGTAGACTACCCAGAGGGGGATGGCAACTGGGCCAACTACAACACCTTTGGGACTGCAGAGGGGGCCACAAGTGATGACTACAAGGTTGGTACACTCTGTAGTCACTTGGGAAAGCGTGAGGATGTGAGTGTAGCTCAAGCAGACCATGAAGAGGGTGGGAAGGTTGTCCTTCAACACAGGGCTGAAGAAATGAAAAGTGCTTACCTTTAATCTCAGCATCCTTCCAAGTAGGGTTTTCAGTAAGAAGGTGGTGGTGGTGGGACCATTGTCCTTGGAAATAACGACATCTGAACATGGCTGACCCTCTGTCCACCTGGAGCCCAGAGATACCAGCTGTGCTGGACACTGTGCATGAGGGTCTTCTGCTTAGCAAAATCTTCTGTCTGGTCAGGCTCAGTGTTGGTTGCTTTCCAGAACCCTGGCTACTTCGACATCCAGGCTGAGAATCTGGGAATCTGGCATGTGCCCAACAATAGCCCCCTGGAAGATTGGAGGAACAGCTCCCTGCTGAGATATCACACCTATAGTGGCTTCCTGAAGTATATGGGCCATAATCTGTTTGGCCTGTATCAGGTACTCAAAACTGTTGTCTGAAGCTGTTTTTTATCTGTGTGGAGAGAGAGGCAGGTGTTTCAGGTTTGGCAGATTGTGTTCCATGTTTCCCTTATTCTAAAGTGTAATGGGCCAAGGAAGCCAAAGAGTAGGGGTGTGTGTAAAAGAGAAGAGAGGAGAAAAGTACAGAGGGGAAAGAAAATAAAAGGAGGAGGGGTCTAGGGTGTCAGAGAGACGGACAAAGGGAAGAATTCTTTCTTATCTGACTGGTTGGGAAACATCTGTTACTGAACACACGCTGTGCTTCTCTGTATAGCTTAGTGTGCCTAAGATTGCCAATGCTGCCATCCTTACCCAGTGCTTCTTTTGTTTCTTGTAGATGTACCCAGTGAAAAATGGAATAGGGAAGTGTTGGACTGACAATGGCCCAGCAACACCAGTGCTCTATGACTTTGGTGATGCTCAGAAGACAGCCTCTTATTACTCCCACAGTGGCCAGAGTGAGTCTCTAATGTGACTGAACCCTCTGCAGGCCATGTGATAAACTCAGTTATGATAAGTAACAGCCATTTACCATCCACCACAGCCTGCTTCTTTCTGTAAGAGTTTGTGTTTTGATTCACTCCATTCAGTTGATTGCCCTTGGGCTCTCAACTATCACTAACCCACTCTACAGATTAAGAGACTGGAGCACTGAGTCCAGGAACTTGACTGAGAGCACAGGGTATAAGCTGGAGAGTTGGCATTTGCATTGGGGAAACATGATTCTGAAATCTACTCTTGGCAACCTCATTATCAGTCAGAGGTTTCTTAGAAACAGACCAGGTGCATGTGCACAGGGCTGAACAACAGGGAAAAAAATAGTGTTTTATTTTTGTGTTGAGGGGTGACTGACATGTTGTTTGATATAAATACAAGCATGACACATGCACTTTATGAATGCTAAGCCTGTTCTGTATAATTTGAAGCTCTTCTTATTTATTCTTGGAATGTAAGGCTTTAAAGAAAAGTTAGCAATGTCAATGTGAACAGGACCAGAATGGATTCACTTGCTAACTGCTGTGACAAGCCCTTGGAGATATTCAGTAGAGACCTTGCCATGTCAGAAATTTCTCCACTCAAGCTCTGGCAGATGGGGACCTTTTTTCAAAGACTGGCTCTTGGGGTCTGTGGATGGCAATAGATGAGGCTCCTCTGATGGGGCTGATATTTTAGACTGTACATCCTGAACCTGGCACCACTAAACTCTGGACTGACAAATATTTCTAGCATTTTCCTTGAATGCTGTTTTCTGTCTCTTGTTTTCAGCTGAATTCACTGCAGGATACGTCCAATTCAGAGTGTTTAATAACAAGGGAGCAGCCAATGCTTTGTGTGCTGGGATAAAGGTCACTGGATGTAACACTGAGTTTGTAAGTCTGTAGTGACCAAAGAGACTCTTGAATAAGACTGTGTTTCTGTGCATATTGAGTATGGGAGACTGTTGTATTAGTGTGCATGCATATACAGGTGTGTGGCCTTTCTCTATACCTTGTTTTGTCTCAGGGATCAGAACTTCTGTCTAGACACAAATAGTACCTGTTGAAATGTAGTCAACATTACAAACTTCTAATGCACTGTTGCTTTTTGTTTAGATTTTAAGACAAAACACTCAGTTACCTGGAATGAGGGTGATGCTTTTATTCAGGAAGTATGTGCAAACCTTTGGAGGCTGAAATTGTTAGAGAGTTAATCTCCACCCAGAATTAAGCTTTCAGAGTGAAACATATCCTTTCCATTCTGTTGAAATAAGAGCGGTGGGGCTGCGTCCCCAACACCCCGGCCGCTTGGCTAGCTCATGCCCGAAATAACAACACGCAAACTGTATTCATTTAAGAACTGCTTGGCCCATGAACTCTAGCCCTTACAGGCTAATTCTCGCACCTGGACTAGCCCATTTCTAATAATGTGTGTAAGCACCCCAAGGTGCGCTTACCGGGAAGATTCTAGCCTATTTCCATCTTGGATTGGAGGAGCTTCATTGCGTGCATCTGCCTGGGAGAGCTGAGCATGGCGTCTCTGCTCCAGCAGAGCTGTCGGGTCTCTCCGGGAGCAGAGCAGAGTCTGACCTCACTTCCTCTTCCACCCAGAATTCTATTCTGTTTTCTCCTCCCATCTATGCTTTTACCTATGAGGGCCAGCCAAGTAGTTTCTTTATTGCTCAGCCAATGAAATCAACAGATTGATATAACACTCCCACATCACCATTCTTTTTTGGGGGGTTGTACAGATTTGTATTGTGTAAAGGGGTGACTAGGAGAATCTTGGACATCTGGTAAACCTCACCCAGGCCATTCTCCTCCCTATCACAGGGAATTTCTCTTGTTGGATGTTGGCATAGCAACTAAGTGTCAAGGCAGGTGAACTCAGTTCCACTACAGCAACCTGATGATCCCTACGCCTGTGATCGTTAGACTCATAACATTTTATTTTGTTTTGTTTTTTAAAAATTTGTTCCCAAAAGCACATTGAGGATGGGGTCCTTTTATTACCACAGTGAAAGCTGTAACAAGTTAGCATGTTCTGGCCAAGCAGGGTGATGCACATCTTTAATCCCAGAACTCAGGTGGTAGAAACGTGCAGGTCTCTGTGAATTTGAGGCCATCCTGGTCTACACAGTGAGTTCCAAGTCAAAAAAATTATTAAGACCTTATCTTTAAAAAATAAATTAGTATGTTCTTTTGGGGTCCAGCCATCCCTAAAGTAACAGTCTGAGAATAGTGTTGTCAGTTCCTGGCAGGTGATCCTATAGATTTGTGTCCATTCATTCCTCAGTCATTAGCTTGTTTCTCATCTGGTCAAGATGGAGCAGTTTTATTATCAAAGAGAGCATTAGCACTGTGATATGGAATGATGGAATGGGGGAGAGCATATGGTATTGGGGGAGCAGCTAGCTGTTTTCATTTTTGGTATGTAAGATGGATGTGGGATACAGGAAGAGGTCCTTTAGAAATGTTAACATAAAGTAGATCACATAGCACTTTTACATCACAGTAGTGGTTTGGGGGCTGTATAAATCATGAGCAACAATATAAAGTTTTAGTGTGCACATAAGATTGATATGATCATTCTTTTTTTTTCAAAGATGACACAGGTAGACTAGAGGTCACAGACTGTAATGGAAGAAAGACTAAGCATGAGGAAATAATATTGAAGTGGTCCAATAGTCCATGGTCCAAATAAGAGCCTGATATAATGTGATGGACATTTCAGGGAACAGTGGGCACTAATGAGCTCCAAAGATTTTAAATGTATTAATATTAGAACACAGAGAGTGTAAAGAAAAGTAATTTTGAATAATTTCATGGTTTTTGTTTGAGTAGATGAATATTAAATAGTAAGCCAAGAGGTCTGGGTGATTAATATGTTTGGGATCAATGAGGGATATACAGACATATGATGTTGGATTTTTAAAACATTTATTTGACTTTGCTTGTATGTGTGCACATGTATATTCAAGTGATCACAGAGGTCAAAAGGACACATTTGATCCCTGGGAGTTGGAGTTAAAGTCTTATGATTTGGTGCTGGCATCTGATATGGATGGTGGGATCTGAACATTGGTTCTATGGTAGAGTAGTAAGATATCTTAGCCTTTGGGCCATCTTCCAGCCCCTAAGCTACTAGCCTGTTTTGGTAGGATTTTATTTTGTCTTTTTTCAGATGTATTTATTTTATGAGTATGAGTGTTTTGCCTGCATATATGTATGTGTATTGCTTGAGATCCCAGTGCACTTGAGCTACAAAAGGGCATTCTATATCCAGGAACTGGAGTTACAACGGTTATGAGCCCATATGGGTTCTGGGACCCAAACCTGGTTCTCTGCAAGAGCAGCAAGTGCTCTAAAACATAGAACTATCTCTTCAGCCCCAGTGTTACATGCTTTGATCATTGATGGCCTTTGAATATGAAGGGGGTCCTGGAGATTTGTACTGCATACAAACAGCATAGTCATTCTAGCTTGTGTAAGTACAGCCTATGACATTCACGATGGCAAACTTGACAATAAACTTCCCCCAAATAAATCCCCATTTTTAAGTTATGCACAGCTGTAGGTAACTGTGTTTTTAATATTTGTTTGGTTTTTGTCATGTGGAGTATGAAAACCCCGAGTAGTGATTATAAATAGCAGTCCAATCTCTAAGCATTAAACTTAAGAAATATCTAGATTGGAGATAGGGATTTTTAAGCAATCAGTGAATTGTTCATAACTAAAGCTAAAAGGGTAACACAAATCATAAGTGAGTTGTAAATGTGTGCCCCCTGAGAAGTAACAATTAAGGAATTCATGAAGGAAAAGACTAGCCAAAGAAGCTGAGAACAAAGGCTCAGAGAAGTTGAAGGAAAAGTAGGAAGAGACAGTGATGCCACTTGAGTCTATGGAAGTGGGATTTATGGATCAAATAGAGTGATACTTCCAATGCAGAATCTGATGAAGGACAAAAAGTCACACTGAACTTGGCTTTTGAGATGTCTCTGAGCTCATTAGCTATATTAGTGGGTTTTGCCTCTGTGATAAACACCTGAGAGAAACAATACATGGAAAGAAGTGTGCTGTCTAGTTTTATGACAACTTGACACAAGCTATAGTCGTCTGAGATGAGAAAACCTCCATTGAGAAAATGCCTCCATAAGAGCAGGCTGTAGACAAGCCTGCAGAACATTTGCTTAATTGCTGTTTGATAAATGGTGGCACCACCC
Source organism: Alexandromys fortis (assembly GCF_014885135.2). Taxonomy (NCBI): domain Eukaryota; kingdom Metazoa; phylum Chordata; class Mammalia; order Rodentia; family Cricetidae; genus Alexandromys; species Alexandromys fortis. Next base: position 525,746 of record NW_026067925.1, on the reverse strand, counting down.
TTGGTCTGGTGGCCCTGAGTTCTGTAAGCAAACAGACTGAGCAAGCCATGAGAAGCAAGCCATAAAGCTTCACTTCTTCATGACCTCAACATGAGTTCCTGCCTCCAGGTTCCTGTCCGGTTTGAATTCCTGTCCTGAGTTCCTTCAGTGATGAACAATGATGTGAAACTATGGGCCAAATAAACTCTTTTCTCCCCCAAGTTGCTGTGTTGATGATGTTTCATCACAGCAAATGTCACCCTAAGACTAAGGACTTTGTTAGCTTGATGGTTTCCAAGATTTTAACCCATAGTCATTTGACTCTATTGCTTTTAAATCCATAGTGGGGCAGAAATATCATGCAAGAAGACATATCAGAGTAATATGACCCATGTCACAGTTTTCAAGGACCCAAGAAAAACCAGGAAAGGCCAGGGAAAGACAACCTTCAAAACATGCCACTCACACCTTCAGTGATCTATTTCCTCTAACCAGACACCCCCTTCCATACCACCACCACCTCCCAATAGTCAGTTCAAAATTGTGACTCTGTTAGTGATTGACTAACTCATGAAAGCAGGGTCCTCATATTTAGTCCCTTCCCCAAAGTGCTGCCTCTGAATATTGCTTATCTTGTGGAACAGGTCTTCAATATAACATCTTTCGATAAGGAACTTCATATCCAAAACGTAACACCTCTCATTGCTACTTCCTTCCCCTGTTTTTTCAGCACTGCATTGGTGGAGGAGGAGACTTCCCAGCAGGTGACCCCGAGCAGTGTGGTGACTTCTCTGCATTTGATGGGAATGGATACGGAACTCCAAGTGGGTACAGCAGTAGCCGGGAGATAACTGAAGCAGCCGTGCTTCTGTTCTACCGTTGAGAACTTTGTGGTGTGGGACCCAGACTTCTCCAGTCTGTGGACTCACATGCACAGAAAAAATGTTACCTAGTAACTAAAATGCTAATGACATGGGAAAGGAGAATAAATCATATTCATTGCATGTTTGGGTGTCTTCATGACTTCTTTATGTTCAGGAGTGGAAGATTTCAAAAGAGTTTCTGCATCCCTGTTTGATTCTTCTGGAATATCGTGGATGCAGATTCTGATATAGAAATACTTCTTTTTTATTTATTCGTCTCTCACATATTACATCCTGACAGCAGCCTCCCCTCCCTCCTCTCCCAGTTCTTCCCTTACCCACCTCCCCCTTACAGGACAGTTGACTGGGAGTGTGCCGACCATCTGCAGAACATGTCTGTCTTTCACGTGCTCCCCAGCACTGAGTCCAGGAACTAGTTCAGTAAGGACTGCTGCACTGTGAAAAGCCAAACAGATGAGTCACATTCTAAAACTGCAGGCTTTGCCAGTACAAAAGGGACAAGTTCTAGGAAAGCCTATCTCATGGAGCTAGGGAAGCACAGACGGGACCCTCTAATCCAGAGAAGGCTGCCAGGAGGACCTCACTGAGAAGGTGATTTGGCTTAACTCCTGGCCTACCCTAGAGAGACAACTGGCAAATGCCATTATTTTCATGGTGTCCTGCTAGAGAAAAGACTTAGTGTTTAAGGAAATGAACGGCTCGTCCAGAGGACTCAAGTTTGATCCCTATCAATCTTGTCAGGTGACTCATGGCTGTCTAGAACTCTAGTTCCAGGGAATCCACTGCCTCTAGCTTCTGTGGCACCCAATTAGGACCGAGCAATCAATGCACAAGCCTGTAGTAGACATTCCATATTAAATACATAACGTTTTCTTTCTCCACCTCAAGAGTCAGAATTCCAGTCTACAGCATTCAATTGGCTGTATCCAAAGCATCTGCCAGTATTACGGGTTGCCAGAAGGGTAGAAGTAAGCATCGTCCCTTTAGTTTTCCAGCACCTAGGTCTCTGCCTCCCTCCCTCTGAGACTCAGAAGTACAGGAGAGATTCTTTCAAAGGAGGAAAGGCATAATACTTCCTTTGTGTCTGCATCCATTCTCTTTTAGGGCTTTTCCTTTCACTCCTCAGACCACCTCCTTGGGGTAGATTTTGTTATAAATGTTTGGTGTAAATATTGAGGTTCAGAGAGATGAAACAGAAAAATAAATAAGTTGTTTTCTCCGGGTTAGATAGAAATCTAAACTATAGCTGCTAGACAGAATGGTTAGATAGGAAATCTAAAATCTACACTATAGTGGCAGATCAATTATTATAATGAAAGGAATATTTTTATTGGATATAAAGCTAACATGGGAATCAGTTGTATCTAAGTAGTATCAGACCCTGAATTTCAGCTAAGTCTCAGGCTTCCAGGAAGTTCTTTTTCCCATTGTAGCAACTTGCTGCTGATGTCAGAATGAGCATTTCTCATGGAATCAAAGACATGTTGATGAACAACTGTACTGTGTAAGATGAATCCGAAACAAAAATATGGCACTGTATGAACATGAACTGTTACCATCATTAGAGACAGTAAGCGCTACTTCTAGTGCTACAGAAAGTATACACTTAATTTAAACACTTGTCTTAGACCCAGATGTAGTCCTACTCTCTTTTGTTAGAGCTAGTGGAGCTGTGTACATTTACAAAGAAAATATTGGCTTAACAAATACAGTCTGATGAAAGTTTCATAGTAACTGCCGAAGGAGCCATGTAAACAATGCAACAGCCTTATTATCACGCTGAGATAACACTGTGTACAAGGATGAAACCACACCTAGGAGGAAGGACTCCATTCCATTGGGGTAAAATGCAAACAGCAATGATACTCAGAGAACAGAGAAATGACGCTGGGACAGAAGAGATGGAGCACCAAAGGAAGAGTGTACTGATCATGCATCGAATGTGTGGTCTAAGGACCATTGTAGCACTCTCAGAACTTAGCACAACTGGTGCCATGTTAGATGTACCAAGGCACCATTGTAACCTAAGAGCCCATCACATAGACCCCTACACCTGCCAAAATGAGAACAAAGTCATAATCATTATAATTCCTAGTTCTGGAATAGTCCCTAAGTGTACTAACCTTGCTCTTTTACATTTTTAGCTTTGCTTACTGCTAACGGTTTTTAATAATTGATGTGCACCAACCAGGATATGGTTTTGTGTATAAAAAGCCAAGAACAGTAAGGCTTGTGGCTACACGATTTGGACCACATGATTTCCTGTATAGTCTGCAGTCAGTGAATAGAGACTTTCTGTTGGCTTTAAGAGTCTGTGTGTCCTCTGAAGGGGTTACTTCACAACACCATTGTCATTTGAGGATAAATTAGTCAAACCACCCTAAACTTTTTATTGACTTGTGCTGGGACTTCTCTTTCCAAACAGTGCCCCTCCCTCTCTCAGGGCTCCACTGAAGGACAAACAGGCACCAAATTCCTTTTTGGGCATTGCTTGTCTTTTCTGCTTGGTTAAGAAGGTGGGGAAGGGCACTGCCCAGAAGCACTCTGGATTCTATGATGTCTCCTGCAGTGGTACCATAGTAGAGGCTGAGAGGATGACCCAGCCTGTGCAGTAAGCAGCCTAGGAATCAGGTGTCCCATGAAGCACCAGAGAAGTAACTCTGAGCAAGAGCTCATGAGTGGAGACAGGGCTGGGAGGTGGGGAAATCCGTGGGACTGAGGTTGCAGTAAGCACGACCATTGTAGGCTGAGTGGACAGATAGGATCTGCTTGGACAGAAATTGCTTGTGCAAGGGCTCTTTGGCATCCAAGTCCAAAGTTGGTGGTCTGTGAGCCACCTGGGGCTTCTCAGTGGTGTTTCCTCCAGGGGCTCCTACAAGATCACTGGGGTTTGAGGTCTGTGCATGAAAAGGTGGTATTTAAGATAAGCTTATGGCAAAATGAAGATAAACATAGATGTAGAAAGGGTGGTTGTACAATATGACATTCATTCACAACAAAACATCCATTCACAGGGGCTAGGGAAGTTATTCATTTGGTAAAGGGCTTATTGGGTATATTCAGGGTTCTCTAAAGGAACAGTACAGAGCAGGGGAGTGGGATTCATTAGAGTAGCTTACAAATTGTGGTCCTCATACTCCAACAACGGATGTCTCCCAAGTCTACAAAGGAAAAGCCAAGAGCCCAGTGGTTATTGAGTGCATGAGACTGGATGTCTCAACAGTCCCAGTCTGGTGGTCCCAGCAAAAACCTAGAGAGCTGTGAGTTTTCAGTCTATGTAGGAATCTCAAAGAAGTATGTTATAACACCAGCAGAGGAATGCCTCAAGTACAAGATATACAAACTCACCAGCATGAGTGAAGACAAGCAGGCAAAGACCAAAAGCTTCCTTCTTCCATGTCCTTTTATGTGGGCTGACACTAGAGATGTCATCTAGATTTAAGGTGCATCTTTTCACCTCATATGATCCAACCGAGAAAATCCAACACAAGCATGTCCAGCTGCTTCAGTTTTAGCTGATTCCAGATGCAATGAACTTGACGGCCCTACCTGCTTCCCTTGGAGGAAGAGATGGGTAGGTGCCAATGTAAGAATGCATTCAACAACCTAAAGAGCAATGTGGCAACACCTGAACCTATTGGTCCTACAAAAGGAAGACCTGAACATCCTAACCCAGAAAAGGCAGAAAAATGTCTTAAATATAACTTTCTAAAGATGATAGAGAACCTTAAAGAAATGAAAAATCCCTTAAAGAAATTTTAAAAAAGACAAAGAAAATATTGGAAGAAATGAATAAACCTCTTGAAGAAACCCAAGAAAAAAAAACAATCAAGCAGGTGAGACAAACAGTTCAAACAGTTCAGGATTTGAAAATTGGAATTGAGGAAATAAGGAATAAAGAAAACACAAACCAAAGGAATTCTGGAAATGTAAAATTTGGGTAAATGAACAGGAACTACAGATGCAAGCATAACCAACAGATTACAAAAGATGGAAGAGAGAGTCTCAAGAGTTGAAGCTATAGTAGAGGAAATAGATTTACCAGTGAAACAAAAAGCTAAATCCAACAAATTCTTAACACAAAACATCCAGGAAATTTGAGACACCATTAAAAGACCAATCTTAAAAAGAATAGGAATAGAAGAAGGAGAAGTCCAGCTCAAAGGCACAGAAAATCCATTCAACAAAATCATAGAAGAAAATTTGCCCAACCTAAAGAAAGACATACCTATGAACATACAAGAAGCTTACAGAACACCAAATACACTGGACCAAAAAAAACCATCACCATATAGTAATCAAAGCACTAAACATACAGAATAAAGAGAGAATATTAAGAGCTGCAGAGGACAAATTCCAAGTGTCATATAAAGGCAGACCTATTAGAATTACACCTAACTTCTCAATGAAAACCCTGAAAACCAGAAGGTCCTGGAAAGATTGCTGCAGACACTAAGAAACCACAGATACAAGCCCAGACTATTATAAACAGCAAAGCTTTGAATCACCATCGATGGAGAAAACAAGATATTCCATGACAAAATCAGATTTAAACAATACCTATCAACAAAACCAGCCTTACATAAAGTAATAGAAGAAAAATCCCAACCCAAGGAAGCTAGCTGCATCCACAAAAACACAGGCAACAGATAACCTCATATCAGCAAAACTCCAAAGAAGAGAAACACACAAACACTAGCACCAAAAAAATAGCATGAATTAACAATCACTGGTCATTAATATCTCTTAATAGCAATGGATTCAATTCATCTAAAAAGACACAGGCTAAGAAAATGGATGTGAAAACAGGATCCATCCTTCTGCTGCATACAAGAAACACACCTGGAGATTCCTACAGGTAGGCTGCTCCAATACCCCCATACCATTCATTGGACCTTGCAAGCTACAAGTCCCACTCCTGCCCTGAAATCCTCCTATCCCCTCACAACCCCAGTGGAACTCTGAAACACAGTCTGCTACTACGTAGAGAGGACCAAGAAAAAGAACCAAGAGGGAGAACCAAAAGAGGGAACCAAGAGAAAAACTCTGAAGCACAAGCTGTGACTGCACAGAGTGAACCAAGAGAGTGACCCAAGAGAGCAGGCTGAGACAGAGGACCAAGAGAGATCTCAGTGACATAGACAGTGGCGTTACAGAGCATATCAAAAACAGTTCCCAAAGACACAGACAGCTACTGCAAGGATTGAACCAAGAGGCAAAGACACTGTCGGCAACAAATGAAGGAAGAGATGGACAGGATGCAAGAATTCATCGAACAACCTAAAGAGCAGCACAGTAACACCAAAACTCAGTGGTCATACAACAGGAAGACTTGATCATCCTAACTCAGAAGAAGCAGAAAAAATGATTTTAAACATAGCTTATGAGGATGATGGAAATCTTTAAAGAGGAAATGAGAAATTCCCTTTAAAAAACAGAGAAAAAGAAAAACAAAAATTGGAAGAAATCAATAAATCTCCGAAAGAATCCCAAGGAAAATATCAAGCAGGTGAAGCAAACAGTTCAAGACTTGATGACTGAAACAGAGGCAATAAAGAAAACACAAACCAAGGGAATTCTTGATATGGAAGGTCTGGTTAAAGGAATGGGAACCGCAGAGGCAAGCATCACCAACAGAATGAAAAAGATGGACGAGAGAATCTTAGGTGTTGAAGATACTATAGAAGAAGTAGTATCAGTTAAAGAAAGCATTAAATCCAAAAAATTCTTAACACAAAGCATCCAAGAAATCTGGGACACCATGAAAAGACCAAACCTAAGAAGAATAGGGATAGAAGAAAGAGAAGTACTCCAGCTTAAAGGCACAGAAAATATATTCAATAAAATCATAGAAGAAAACATTCCCAATCTAAAGAAGGATATCCCTATGAAGGTGCAAGAAGCTTACAGAACACTAAATAGACTAGACCAAAAAAGATCCCATCACCACATAATAATCAAAACTCTAAACATACAGAATAAAGAGAGAATATTAAGAACCGAAAAGGAAAAAGACCAAGTAACATATAAGACAGAACTATCAGAATTACACCCAACTTCTCCATGGAAACCATGAAAGCCAGAAGGTCCTGGACAGATGTGCTTCAGACACTGAGAGACCACAGGTGCAAGCTCAGACTACTATACCCAGAAAAGCATTCAATTACCATTGATGGAGAAAATAAGATATTCCATGACAAAAAAAAAACAGATTTTAAAAATACCTATCCATAAATACAGCCATATAGAAAGTACTAGAAGAAAAACTCCAACCCAAGGAAGCTAACTGCACCCACAAAAACACAGGCAAATGATAACCTTACACCAACAAACCCCAAAGAAAAGAAACACACCAACACTACCACCAAAAAATAACAGGAACTAACAATCACTGGTAATTAATATCTCTTAATATCAGTGCCCTCGATTCACCTATAAAAGGACACAGGCTAAGAGAATGGATACAAAACCAGTATCCATTCTTCCACTGTATACAAGAAATACACCTCAACCACAAAGACAGATATTACCTCAGAGTAAACTGTTGGGAAAAGATTTTCCAATCAAATGGACCTAAGAAAAAGTGGGTGTAGCTATCCTAATATCTAACAAAATAGACTTCAAACTAAAAATCAATCAGAAGAGATAAAGAAGGACACTTTATACTCATAATAGGAACAATTCATCAAGATGAAGACTCAATCCTGAACATCTATGCCTCAAATACAAGAGCACCCACATATGTAAAAGAAACATTACTAAAGCTTAAATCACACACCAAACCCCACACACTAATTGTAGGAGATTTCAATACCCCACTCTCCACAATGGACAGGCCAACCAGATAGAAACTTAACAGAGAAATAAGACAACTAACATATGTCATGACTCAAATGGACTTAACAGACATCTACAGAACATTCTGCCCAAACATAAAGAACATAACTTCTTCTCATGGAACCTTCTCTAGAACAGACCACATACTCAGTAACAAGCAAAACTCAACAGATACAAAAAAACTGGAGTAACCTCCTCTATTTTATTGGATTACCATAGTTTAAAGTTAGAATTTAATAACAATGCTACTTGAAGAAAGCCTACAAACTCATGGAAATTGAACCGTGCTCTATTGAACCACCACTGGGTCAAGGAAGAAAGAAAGAAGGAAATTAAAGACTTCTTGGAATTTAAAGAAAATGAAGGCACAACATACCCAAACCTATAGGACACTATGAAAGCAGTGTTAAGAGAAAAGTTCACAATGTTAAGTGCCTACATAAAGAATCTAGAGAAAGCTCACACTAGGACTTAACAGCACATCTGAAAGCTCTAGAACAATAAAAGCAGACTGACCCAGGAGGAGTAGATGACAGTAAATAATCAAATGGAGGGCTGAAATGAATAAAATAGAAACAAAGAATCAATTAAAGAGCTGGTTCTTTTAAAAAAAAAAAAGGCAGGAAGACAGACAAACTCTTATCAAAACTGATCAAAAGGCAGAGAGAAAGAACATCCAAATTAACAAAATCAGAAATGAAAAGGTGAATATAACAACAGGCACAGAGGAAATCCACAGAATCATTAGGTCATTTAACCAAAACTCTGTTGGAGGGAGGGAGGCTGCTTCTTTGTCCCAGCTGCCCAGAACCAAAATAATCACACAGAAACTGTATTAATTAAATTACTTCTTGACCCATTAGCTCTAGCTTCTTATTGGCTAACTCTTACATATTAATTTAACCCATTTCTATTAATCTGTGTATGGCTAGATGGCTGTGGCTTACTGGCTAAGGTTCTGGAGTCTGTCTCCAGTGGGGCTACATGATGTCTCTCTGACTCTGCCCTTCTTTCTTCCAGTATTCAGTTTAGTTTTCTCTGCCCAGCTAAATTCTGCTCTGCTATAGGTCCAAAGCAGTTTCCCTATTCATTAATGGTAATCACAGCATACAGAGGGAAATCCCACATCATCTTTCCTTTTCTGTTTAAATTAAAAAGGAAGGTTTTAACTTTAACATAGTAAAATTACATTTAAAAAAAACAGGTATCATGCAGAATTACAGTTATAATATTTACATCTATTTTATCTTTTATCATAACTAAGAAAAACTATAACTATAAATTCTTCAATTCCATCAAAGACTCCAGAAGGATATAATATTACCTAAGTAAATAATAGTTCATTGTAAGTAACTTTCAAAACTCTAGAATTGATAGAGATATCTCACTACCTGGACAGTCATCAAAAGTTCTTTGTACCATTGGGGCATCCATATTCAGCCTACAGGCCCATAGTATCCAGCAGACTTTTCCATGAAGCAGGAAATTTCACAGACAGGTCTACCTATATTGGCAGTTTGTCAATCACTTTCTTCTGTATCCTGCAGAATGTCTGGTAGATTTTTTCATGAAGCAGGAACCCTGAAGGGCAGTCTTACCTTTAGGCAAGTTCAGCAGTCATTTCTCTGTGGGTCCTGCATTTCCAGTTCATCAAGCAGTCCAGGCAAGAGCGGTTTCTTGCCCAAATGGTTAGCCAACTACATAAGGCGCCTCTTCGAATCCCATCTTCCTCTTGAAGTAGTTTGGTGTTGCTGGGAGCAGATATGTCTCATTGTCATAAAAAGTCCTAATTTCTTAAAACATTTAAATGCCATATTCTGAAGGTCTCTGAAAGATTTGAAGAAGACCTAGCTAACTGAAATATATCTCTATACATCTAGAAAGTCTAATTAACATAACTATAAGCTTGACTATTAATAGATGATTTGACTATTAATAGATGATTATTTATTAATAAATGATTATCTATTAACCTATATTTTTAATTATACATTACATTTTTTTAACTTATTTATTTATTATGTATACAATATTCTGTCTGTGTGTATGCCTGAAGGCCAGAAGAGGGCGCCAGACCTCTTTACAGATGGTTGTGAGCCACCATGTGGTTGCTGGGAATTGAACTCAGGACCTTTGGAAGAGCAGGCAATGCTCTTAACCACTGAGCCATCTCTCCAGCCCCTATACATTACATTTTTAAAAGAGCTGCACAAACCCAATGCCTTAATCAAGAACAGAAATACACACATAACAAAATTTACCTTAAATTTGTTTCAATAAACCAAGATCCATACTAATTAAAAGTGCTAATGAGAAAGAAACAACAGCTGCTGAGATACATTGGATAGTAAAAAAAAAAACTATGGAATTAAATCAGCTGGTATACTTTAAAGATGTTTTGACCTCAGAATGGAAACCAGGACATACATTGGGGAAAAAGTTTTGCTTTGTTTTCACAAAAAAGAAAAGAAAAAAGGAAAAAAATCAAAATTGATAAAGATACAATTTGAACAAGAGACACCTCTTAATTAGAAGACATGATAATTCATCAAGTACCATAGCCATTTAATCTTAACTAGTTTATAAAATTAACAAATGCTTTTCATTTAATCAAGTATCACTTGCCAAAAGAGAACCTCCCCAAAATTAAGGTTGGTGAAGGGTTTTGTTTCTATCTTTTCAGAAGTATAAAGGCATTCAGCTAAGGAATCCAAATATCACTGGACAAATGAGACATCTGAAGAAAAAGGACAAATCTTCCAGATAAAATGTCCCAAGAAAAAGAGTAATTAACCTATTAGTATATCACATTTCCAATGGCATAAACTTTCATAAATCTTCCCAGATGCTTGTTTCTGCTATTCTTTATAGACATATAATGCAAATGATCTTTTTGTAGTACCAGTCAAATTAAAGATTAAAGCTGGCTTTGGAGTTGGAGAGTGACTCTTTCCTTCTCTAAACCTAAGCATGGTTGCTAAAGAAAAATCCAAAATCTCTCTCTTATGAGAGAAGAATTACTTGGTATGGAACAGAAAAAAAATTAAGGGACTATTATGTTACCACTAATTTCATAATCTTTTGGTTTTATTTTGAATCTTTGACAGCTTTTCTTAAGATAGAAATACTCTCTCAAAATTTATAAGATTAACATATATTTAAGCTTTTGTCATGATATTAATATGAGTTATAGAGAATACTTAAAAAAAAAGACCTCATCTACCTTGCTGTATATGGTTTCAGGTTTGAATCTCTATCAATTTTATTAAGTAAATCATGACCATGCCTAATAGTAATCTTTGAAGTCTCCAAAAGGAAAATGCGGCCCCACAACGACAATTTCATCAGGACTGTGATAACACCACTAAGCTAAAAACCCCACCTAAAGATCAGCTTTGGACTACAAAGTCTCAGAACAATTTCAAGGTGGCTAGCTGAGATGATTCAGCCTCACAGACTACTCTCACCAGGACCTGAGAAAAGCCCTGCACTTTCCCATTATGCCAAGACTGGACAACAAATGATACAGCTCCCTCTCCCAGGACTTGACAATTAACATCTTGCTTTTCTTTTCAGGGTCCCTTAAAGATGTATTTGACCCCCATATGGTCAGAAGTAAATTTATGAACAATGACACCTACATTCCCAAGAGGTGGGGTGAGTGGTTTTTTGTCTTTCATTTGGGTTATAAATGCTTCTCATTGAGGGATTGGTTGCAAGCTGTTATTGGTACCAGGCAGGAAAAAAGCTAAACAAAAGAGATTAGATTCAAGGTTCTTGTTTTGAAAAGAAAAAGGAGGAACACCAATATGATAAGATAAAGGAGTAGATTATTGAATCTACTCTGAAAAGAAAAAGGGATATAGATATGATAAGATAAAATGGTAGATTATTTAATCTACTTTTAAAAGCAAACTACTAGTTTTAAATATTTTACTTTGGATTGGACTTTAGTATATTGTATACAAATTATGAACAATTTTGTTAGAACATACCATACACACATTTCTAATCTTGCTCAAGATATTGTACCTATAACTGCTCATTTAACAATGCAAAGCAAATTTCTAGTTCTTGAAGGTTATTATTACCAACTGGTTAAGATAATAAGGAAATACAGGTTAGTAATTAATCACCTACTACAATTAAACTTGTAGTCATACTAGGAATGTTTTCAAAGTCAAGCAAACATATATTTTAGAGACAGGTCATCTTAAAACACTTCAGAGATCTACAGAATAGGGCTTTTAAGGTGTTTTAATAACATAGGTTCTTTTTTATATCAATGAGACAAGTTTGCTCCTGGCAGCACAAATATACTCTGGTTAAGATGAGCATTTGTTCAACTATGTTCATAGCAGTATTATTTGTAATAGCCAGAACCTGGAAACAACCTAGGTGCCCTTCAATAGAAGAATGGATAAAGAAGGTGTGGCACATATACACTTTAGAGTTTTACTCAGCGGTTAAAAAAAATGACATCTTGAATTTTGCATGCAAATGCATGGAAATAGAAAACACTTTACTGCGTGAGATAACCCAGACCCAAAAAGATGAATATGGTATCTACTCACTCATAAGTGGATTCTAGCCATAAACAAAGGACATTGAGCATACAATTCGTGATCCTAGAGAAGCTAAATAAGAAGGTGAACCCAAAGAAAAACATATAGTTATCCTCCTGGATATTGGAAGTAGACAAGGAGAAAGAGAAGGGAGAAGGGGAGGATGGGGAGAGCTTGGGGGAATGGGATGGTTGGGATGGAGGAAGGGTGAATATGGGAGCAGGGAAGTAGATATCTTAATTAAGGAAGCCATTTTAGGGTTGGCAAGAGACTTGACTCTAGAGGGGTTCCAAAGTGTCCAAAGAGATGTCCCCAGCTTGTTCCTTGAGCAGCTGAGGAGAGGGCGCCTGAACAGGCCCTATACTATAGCCACACTGATGAATATCTTGCCTATCACCATAGAACCTTCATCTGGCGATGGAAGGAGATAGAGACAGAGACCAAAACTGGAGCACTGGATTGAGCTCCCAAGGTCCAAATGAGGAGCAGAAAGAGGGAGAACATGAGCAAGGAAGTCAGGACCACGAAGGATGCACCCACCCACTGAGATGGTGGGGCTGATCTAATGGGAGCTCACCAAGGCCAGCTGGACTGGGACTGATGGAACATGTGATCAAAAGCAGACTCTCTGAAAGTGGCTGACAATGAGGGCGGACTGAGAAGCCAAGAACAATGGCTCTGGGTTTTGATTCTACTGCATGGATGGGCTTTGTCAGAGCCTAGCCTGTTTGGATGCTCACCTTCCTGGACCTGGGGGAAGCGGGGAGGACCTTGGAATTCCCACAGGGCAGGGAACCCTGACTGCTCTTAGGACTGGAGTGGGGGGAGGGGGATGGAAATGGGAGGAGGGAAGGAGGTGGAAATTTTTTAAATAAATAAATAAATAAGACATCATAAAAAAGATGATGGATATTGAAGAAACTCTACATGGAGTTTAATATGTCTGTGGCAAAAGTAAGCCACTGGGCAAGAAAGGACACTTGCCTTGATTGCTAACAGTGTCCTGTCCTAATTATCCAAGCAGGACATAATAAACAGAGTGACTACAAAACCTTTTCAAGACAAGTAGGGTGTTGGGGAAGCTGCTTATTTCCTGGCTACCCAGACTCCTGAAATAATAACTCAAAAACTATATTATTTACAATACTGTTTGGCCAATACCTTAAGTGTATTGCTAGCTAGCTCTTATATTTTAAACTAACACATCTCATTAATCTGTGCATCACTCACGAGGTCGTGGCCTATTGGCAAAGTTACAGTGGGCTCCAGCAGAGACGTCTGACTCTGGTGGCAGCTATATGGCTTCTCTCTGAATATATATATATATATATATATATATATATATATATTTCAGACTGGCTTTACTCTGTTAAGTCATTGTCTGAAAGCAGCTTATTATCAACCAATAAAAGCAACACATATACAGAAGAACTTCCACACAAGGAAAGCAGTCCTTCAAATATCTGCTTCTTAGAAGAGTCTGTCAAGTATTCTAGGCTTTTAGGCTGAAGATGGATACCCAACATTTCAGAAGAACCTTCAGTGATTGTCCAGGCATCCAGCTGTCTCTGTCATTTCTCACACTTTTTGGACATCACTTGCTTGCACTTCCTGCTTATTCAGTTAATACTTTTCCTTCTTGGGTCTCTGAGGGAACTAAAGACAAGATAGTTATAGTTATGCTTTTCTTTGTTTAACAGACACATAAAAAATTCACTAAAGAAGTGTAAAGTATATAATGTTGAGAGACATAAAAAGATTATTTTGAGTTAGTAGTGCAAATTAGAATAGAAAGGGAATTAGGTACAACACTTTGGACTCACCAAGATAGGCTAGATAATAGAGTATTTTCTTTGAGTTTGTCCAATGCAAATGGACTAGCACTGTTGATGTACATATTGCTTGTATATATTGTATATAGTTATTGTACTTATTGTATATAGTTTTTCTTATATTAGTTATAACCTTCTCTCTTATTTTAGACAAAAAGGGCAAAATGTGGTGGTATTTTGTTTATGATCTAAAAGATAAAATTTGCTAAAGATCAGAGTGAAGAACAAATCACACTAATTAGCTACAGCAGCCAAGTAGTAGTGGTATACAACTTTAATCCCAGCCCCTGGCTTACAGAGACAGATGGATCTCTGTTAGTTCAAGGTCACCTTGAGCTACGTGAAATTGATCCAGTGTAAAAGAGAAAAAGAACCAAGCAGTGGTGGCTTACAACCTTAATCATAGTATTTTAGAGTCACATGCCTTTAATCCCTGCACTAAGGAGGTTGAGACACTAAAGGATATGACTGGACAGAGAGAGGAATATAAAGCCTGAAGAGACAGGAGCAGAGAAGGCAGTCTGAGGTCAAGATCACCTGTTTGGTCTAAGAATTGGAAGAGCTAAGAACTCTAGTGGCTGGTTGCTCTACTCTGAGCCTCAGCTTTCAACCCCTGATAGCTGACTCCATGTTTTGCTATCAAGACCAATTAGAATTTATGCTACAGTTGTCTTCTGTCTTCCATACTTGTACACCCTTACACACACACACACACACACACACACACACACACACACATTAAATAAATAAAAGTGTTATTTAATAATGCCAGGCATAGCACCCTACACCTTTAATCTCAGTACTGAGGAGACAAAAGCAGATAAATCTCTCAGTTCAAGGCTAGCCTGGCCTACAGAGAAAGTTCCAGAGCACACAGGTCTACTCAGAAACTCTGTCTCAAAAAAAAAAACGAAGTTTTTTTTTTAAATTTGAGTAAGGTGTGAAGAAGCACATATTAAAGCAATCATATTGCCCCCAACACACATACCTTTTTTTTTTCAAAGTTAGGGATCAAACCCAAGGCTCTTGTTTTTTGATATTCTTATCATCATGTTTTCTCTTCATCAAAACTTCCACCTTGTCACTATACACAAGAGACTCAAACCCTTCCAGTTCAGTCTATAGCACAAGAAGAAAGGACAACAGGGGAAACCCCTGTCCCCTGACCTTGCTCTCACCACCACCTAGCTCATCATTACCAACAGCAGAAATAACACACTCACTGGCTCTACACATACACTCCTAACATCTCTGATTCTATTCTGTTGTGAAAAGATGTTCATCTAATTGACACCTGCGTATCAAAGGGAGCAAGAGGAAGACTGGAGAGAGCAGCCGCCATGCAGTCATACAACCACTGACCACCAGTGATTGGCTTGCCTTGCTTTCAAATGTGTCAGTGGTTCAGGCCTAAAATCCCAACCCTGACAGTAAAGATGAGGAAAGCATGGGAATGACCCAGCAGATGTTAAACACAGCAGAAACTAGTCGTGCCCTCTAAGTACTACTCAAATTGTAGCTTCATAGATATAAGAAATAATTCTTGTTTTAAATTACTAATTCAGAGAGAACTAAGTGACACAATCACCATGAAATGGGCTTTGAACCTTAGCTGATACATGGTGACAATAATATTTTAACGGACTCACAAGACTCATCATGGTGGTGAAAGCAGTGGTGTGTGGGTGGGTGGGTGTGTCTGTGTGTATGTTGATTTGTTTCTCTCTCCTGTAGCTCAGGCTGCCTTTCAATGCACCGTGTAGACAACGATGACCTTGAATACTTTTATCCTTGTGTCTCCACCTCTCAAATGCTAGGATTATGATTATGGGCCATCATTCTTAGCTAAGGTTTAGGTTTGATAACAATCCTTGTTAGCCGTAGTGTGGTGTTGGGGGATATTCAGTCCCACTGTGAACCCCAAGTTTGCATTCACATTAATTGAATAAAATTAACCATGGGTCAGGGAGCTGAGTTAGCAACTAGCTGACAGAAAGTAATCATAGAGCATCAGAGGGCATCTGGAAGATGCACTGGAAGTAGTAGGGAGGGGTTTTGAGTGGTGCCGCCTTTTCCTGTTTTGGTGGAGCAGAGGGGTGAAATTTTCAAGGGAGGGGAGATGTTACCAAGGAAAGAAGATCATCTAAGTGCCACTCAACCTCTCTGAGCTAGCAGGTTTCACCCCAGCCTTTGATTATCAGATTTTAGATACAAATAGGATGATAGAGATTTACTTAAAGCTACCTTTAGTGGAATCAACAAAGACAGTGGCTGCAGGAAAAAGTTCCCATCAGGCCACTGACAGAGAAGCAAGCCAGTAACTGCAGTCACAATTGCTGGCTGAAGTGGCAGTGGATTAACTAACATTTCTGGGAAAAATATTCAAATTTATTAC
This sequence comes from Alexandromys fortis, assembly GCF_014885135.2. Lineage (NCBI taxonomy): Eukaryota > Metazoa > Chordata > Mammalia > Rodentia > Cricetidae > Alexandromys > Alexandromys fortis. Next base: position 509,254 of record NW_026067925.1, on the reverse strand, counting down.
AAAGAACAGTCACCAACCATTCACATTGTATATAACAGGATGCTACTGATCTTTCAAAGGTACCAACAGCTCTACCTTTAAAATGGTTACTGACAAACCTCTCTGAGTGGAAAAATGGCCTTTGGCATCAGAAAAATTACAGGTCTTTGAACAGTTGGTACAGGCACAGCTAAATTATCAAAATATTGAAGAATCAATCAGTCCTTGGAATTCTCCTGTATTAATTATTAAAGAGAAATCTGGGAGAGAGAGGGGGAGTGTGACTCCTGTCCCAACCCAGAAGTGTCAGAGAGAGAGGGTAGGGGGAAGCTCAACAGTGACCCCAGGCTGTAAACATCAGAAGGACAGGAAAAGCAGTGGCACCCTGAACTGTTGGTGGAGGCAGCTCATTTGTTTCCTGGCTTCCAAAACCCAAAATAATCACACAGAAACTATATTATTTAAATCACTGCTTGGTCAATCACTTAAGCATATTTCTAGCTAGCTCTTACATCTTAAATTAACCTATTTTTGTTATTTTATACCACATTCAGGATTTTAAAACTTTTACTAGTTTGTAGTAATTTTGAGATATTCAAGGACAAAATAGTGAGAGTTATAAGGAATTCAATTTATGAAGAATAAAGATTTATATTTATTTTAAAATGTTTATATTACTATTTTGATGTTAAGCTTGTCTTTTTATAGTCAGGTTTGATGGTGTGTGCCTGTAATTACAGCACTTAGAAGGTAGGATGAAGAGAATCAGGAGTTCAAGGACATCTTCACATAAACAGTGAGTTTGAGGCCAGCCTGGGCTACATGAAATGTACTCTCATGTTCTCCCCTATCCCCAAAAAAGTCTTCTTCTCTTCTCAAATGAGAATAATTATAAATATTTGGGGATTTTAAGTATTACCTTGCAAGAAAGACACAAACAAAAAAATCCAAATAGATGTGTATAATCAGAGGTTTTTATCCTGTCTGCCAGTTCCCAAATAACCACTCAGAGGCTTAATATTACTTATAAATGCTTGGCCAATGACTCAGGCTTATTGTTAACTAGCTCTTACATTTAAATTAACCCATTTTTCTTATCTATGCTTTGCCACATGATTCTTGACTTGTTAGCTCATGTTTTTTTTTTTTTTTTTTTTTTTTTTTTTTTT
>NW_026067925.1:484068-502624 GCF_014885135.2 Alexandromys fortis | reverse complement strand
CCAAAAGACACCTAAGGTCATGCTCAACCTCATTAGCAATCAGGGAAATGCAAATCAAAACAACTTTGAGATATCATCTCACACCTGTCAGAATGGCTAAAATCAAAAGCACCGATGATAGCCTTTGCTGGAGAGGCTGTGGAGGAAGGGGTACCCTCATCCATTGCTGGTGGGAATGCAATCTTGTGCAACCACTTTGGAAATCAGTGTTTCGGTTTCTCAGGAAATTCGGGATCAACCTACCCCTGGACCCAGCAATACCACTCTTGGGAATATACCCAAGAGATGCCCTATCATATGACAAAAGCATTTGTTCAACTATGTTCATAGCAGCATTATTTGTAATAGCCAGAACCTGGAAACAACCTAGATGCCCTTCAATGGAAGAATGGATGAAGAAAGTGTGGAATATATACACATTAGAGTATTATGCTGCGGTAAAAAACAATGACTTCTCGAATTTTGCATGCAAATGGATGGAAATAGAAAACACTATCCTGAGCGAGGTAACCCAGACCCAAAAAGATGAACATGGGATGTATTCACTCATAATTGGTTTCTAGCCATAAATAAAGGTCACGGAGTGTATACCTGGTGAACCTAAAGAAACTAAAGAAGAAGGTGAACCCAAGAAAAAACATATAGTTATCCTCTTGGCTAAGGGAAGTAGCTCATGTTTTAAATCTCTTTCTTCCTCAGCAGCTTGTTGGCATCTCCCAGGCTCCTTCTTTTCCTACATCTCTGCTTGGATTTACTGCCTCCCTCTATCCTGCTTTTCCATGCACCAAAGCAGCTATATTTATCAACCAATGAGAACAACACATATTTACAGAATATAGAAAGACATCCCACGGTAGATGTTGCAAGTCTCCTCATATATTTCCTTACTGAAAATGCACATATCAATAAAATTTCCAAACGTGGGGATAGTACCAGGATATGGCACTTTATTTATCTTTAGAGACTTTGAATCCCATGAGTCATCTATCTACAAAGAACTTTCCGCAATAAATAAAAGTTGCCCCTCCAGTGGTCTCCTGCCAGAAAAGGAGGAGCCTGGCAAAGTCTGGGCTATTCCCACCAGGCTCTTCCCATAAAAGAACAAGAGCCTCACCTGGACCACACCAGACACTCTGCAGAGAGAGAGAGGCTTACCTCAACTCAGCGGGCAACTCTGAGTGTCTGGCCAGGTATGGAGGGGAAGGTAATTGCTGTCGGAGGAAGAAGAAAAGTGGACTCCGGCTCAGGTCTGCTTTAGGACCCAGTGATACGAGCAGTTTAAAGAGGAGGAAGGAGCCTTTGACGAGGACTAGAAAAGAGCTGAGACAGGGATGGGGGAAAAAGATGGTCTGGATAGAGAGTGACCTTCATCTTGCTTTTCTCTAGATGACAATGACCCAGTTCAGAATCCTGCTGTTTATCATTTTGGCCACCAGAGGGTGCAGTGCAGGTGAGTCTTGATACAGGACACCAGACTCCTCAAGTCACTTCTAGCCTTAAAGGCAGTCAGCACCAGCCTTGGATACTTTCCAGGCTTGAGAGCCAGAGATCACGCTTTTGTTGTTATCATTCCTGTTGTTTGTTGTTTTTGGAGACAGGGTTTCTCTGTATAGCCTTGGGCTGTCCTGGACTTGATCTGTAGACCAGGCTGTCCTCAAACTCAGAGATCTTCCTACCTCGGCCTCCCAAATGCTGGGAATAAATAAATGGGTCACCACAGTTCATGCCTCTAAAAATAATAATAATTATTATTATTATTTTAAATTAAATATGATTGCATTCTTTTCCCACTCCTTTTCCTCCCTCCAGCCTTTCCCAATTATTGCCACCCTCAGTCTGTACGAAGATAAATTTTGTTTGGTTGTGGGTTTATGTTCTTTTCCTGGAATGTAAATACAACCTATGTCATCCATCATAGAGATGATGCCTTTGAGATGTAGGCTGGGTGCTGATTGCCGCTTGAAGGAATTGGACAGCAGCAGTGAGATTGTTGAGAAAGGCCCTGGTCCTCACTCTATACTTGTGTGTAACTCTAGAGGAAATTCTGAAGGAACTGTGTCCCATCCTAGTCATTCCTTATGCTTAGGACCTTGGCCTTTGAGTTTCAGTGCCAAGGGAACGGTCTGGTTTGTGACCAGAGAATGTTTACTTCAATTCTGCTCTCTACAAGAACTCAAAATTATTTTAAATGTGTAATTCCTCTTCACTGATATTTTGGTATCTTTAAGGAAGAAGGCAAGTCCCAAAATGTCATCTTATGTGATATCCACATGATAATCTTTGTCAGCTTGATATATTAGACACCAGGGAACTGAGGCTCAGACACAGTGAATACAATCTAAAAATGTTTGACTTGTACCCATGGAGCTACTTACACCTGAGCAGCTCTGACACCAAAGTTCTCATTTGTTTCCACTCGTCTAGGTGCTCAGAGGACTTTGCAGAGTTGAGGCCAATTTGCAAGGCTTTTGCTTCCATGCTCTCTTGGTCTAGCTTCTTCCCTGTCGACCTCACTTCCCATGCTTCAGATGCATAGGCTCCCTGCATTTCCTCTACCTGCAAAGCTGGACTTCACTTTATTCTTCTTTTTCAGGACTTTGGACACAAACTTCTCCACATCTTCAGATCTCTTGTCTTTATTCCTACTTAGAAATCTTGTTGATTCTCAGAGGGAGGCTTTGAGAAGTAGTGGAATAAGTTTAGGAAGAATGACAGGGGAGGCTGGGTGACCTATGAGATTGAAACTCTGCATCTTCTCTTGTTAAAGAGAACCTGGACACCAACAGCCTGGCCAATCCTGTGTCTTCTTCTCTGTTCAGAAGCTGCAAGGAAATCAAGCAGGAGGTCACTTGGGCACGAGGTGAGTGATGAACATTTAAAGAGCACACTGTGATCCTAACACTTGGGAGCCTACGGCAGAGGACTGAAATCTCCAAGTCAACCTGGGAAGACCCTGTCTCAGAAATGCAGACACATAACCCAGCTAGGAAATCAGACTTTTGTCCCATAGAACAACTTTATTTATATATAGAAAATGTTACAAAATGTACATAGTTGATAAAAATTGCACTTAATCAACTTTAAGGGTATTCAGAGTCAAGAATGACTTTCACAAGAGTATGGATCATCACTATCCATCCCCAGAAAGTTTTTGTTCCTTTAATAGAAATCCTGTAGCAATAAACTCCCATATTCCCTGTGAGTTGCTGTTCTGTTTCCTACTTCTATGAATCTATCGATATCTGTGACCGCATATGAATAACCTGCCTCATTTTGTTAGCAATCTTCAAGGCTCATATGTGTTGTAAAATAGTTCATTTATTTTAAAAAGATTTATTATTATTACTGTGTGTGTAGATAAACATGTCTGTGTGGAATATTGTTTACATGGATGTGTAGGTACATGCAGAGTTGAAATAGGCCATCTAGTCCTCCAGAACTGGAGTGACATGCACTTGCACAAATGCCAAGTGTGAGGGATGAGAACCTAACTCAATTCCTCTGCTAGACCAGTACTTGCACTTAACCACTGAGCCATTTTTCCAGTTCACTTACTCTTTTAGATCTATTGGATATATAGGAATGTACACAATATACATTTTGCATAGGAGACAGCATAGAATATACTGGGTATTCCTTTTTCTATAGAAAAGTACTTGACTTGTTTCTGCCTTTCAAGTCTTGTGTCCAGAGCTGTAACAAACATGAATGTACATATATGAGTCCCTGCTTCCAGTTCTTTGTGTATATACTGAGTAGAATTACTAAATCCTTTGTAAATACTCTGTTTAACATGAGAAAAACATCCCTGTCAGTTTGGGTAATTCCATGTTCTCCTTCAGTCACAGAAGCATGACTTTCTGAAGTCAGGCAGAACCCAGGGACACATGTGGTAGGACTCTCAGGGTATGAGGCATTAGCTGTTGGAGGAGGCTGCTTGTTTGTTTCCCAGCTGCTTAGCCCTAAAATAATCACACAGAAACTGTATTAATTAAAACACTGCTTGGCCCATTAGCTCTAGCTTCTTATTGGCTAACTGTTAAATATTAATTTACCCATCTCCATTAATCTGTGCATCACCATGAGATCATTGCCTACCAGCGAAGTTTTGGGGTGTCTGTCTCCAGTGGAGGCTCCATGGCTTCTCCCTGACTCTGCCTCCTTTCTCCCAGCATTCCTTTTAGTTTTTCCCACTTAGCACTGTTCCCCTATAGCTCTGCTATAGGCCCAAAGAAGTTCCTTTATTAACCAATGATATTCACAGCAAACAGAGGGAAATCACACATCAATTAAACATGTTTGTAGTTCCTAGATCCATTCTCTTTCTAGCGCAGAGATGGACAATGAGCCTGAAAACAGGTGGACTGTGGATTGGTTCTCTCTACAGATGGCCTCTATTTCCTTCGCACGGAAAATGGTGTCATCTACCAGACCTTCTGTGACATGACCACTGCTGGTGGTGGATGGACCCTGGTGGCCAGTGTGCATGAGAACAACATGTATGGGAAGTGCACAGTGGGCGATCGCTGGTCCAGTCAGCAAGGCAACAGAAGAGAAAACCCAAAGGGGGATGGCAACTGGGCCAACTACAACACTTTTGGGACTGCAGAGGGGGCCACAAGTGATGACTACAAGGTAGGTACACTCTATAGTCACTTGGGAAAGTGTGAGGATGTGAGTGTAGCTCAAGGATGCCACGGAGACGGTGGGAAAATTGTCATTCAACATGGGAGAAGAAGTGAAAAGTGCTTACCTTGGATCCTTCCAAGTAGGGTTTTCGGTAAGTAGGAGGTGGTGGAAGCTTGGAAATGGGTCATCTGAGCATGGCTGGCCCTCTGTTCACCTGGAGCCTAGGGATATCAGTTCTCCTGAGGACTTTTGCTCAGTGAAATCTCCTGCTCTTGTCAGACTCAGTATTTGTTGCTTTCCAGAACCCTGGCTACTTCGACATCCAGGCTGAGAACCTGGGGATCTGGCATGTACCCAATGATATCCCCTTGAAAAATTGGAGGAACAGATCCCTGTTGCGGTACCGCACTTTTACTGGTTTCTTTCAGCGCATGGGCCATAATCTGTTTGGCCTGTACAAGGTATTTACAATTGCTAACCTAGGCTGCTTTTCATGGGTATGGAGATAGGCAAGTGTTTGAGGTTGGGCATGTGGTATTCTGTGTTCCTCTCATTCTAAAGTGTAATGAGGCAAGGAAGGAAAGGGGTAGGAATATGTGGAAAAGATGGAGGAAGAGAGGAGAAATATAGAGGAGAGAAAGGGAAAGAAAAGGAGAGGAGGGGAAAAAAGGGGGGAGGGGNAGGGAAGGGAAGGGGAGGGGAGGGGAGGGGAGGGGAGGGGAGGGGAGGGGAGTGGCCAAGGATGTCAGAGAGACAAAGACAATGAAAAGGAGTCTTTCTTATCTAACTGGTTTGGAAACAGTCTCACTTAATGGACACGTGCAGTGCTTCTCTGTGCAGGGCAGGGCTACTGGGAGTGCCAGTGCTGCAGTCCTGACCCAGTGACTTCTTTTGTTCCTTGTAGAAGTACCCAGTAAAATATGGAGGAGGGAAGTGTTGGACTGACAATGGTCCAGCATTACCTGTGACCTACGACTTTGGTGATGCACAGAAGACAGCCTGGTATTACTCCCCCGATGGCCAGAGTGAGTCTCAAATGCTCATCTGGACCCTCTGAATGTTTGTGTTTAGTTACACTTCAATCAATTGATTGTCCTTGGCCTCTCAACTATCATGAACCCATTTAAAAAAATAAAAGAAGCACTGAAGGTCCTGGAACTTGTCTGAAAGTACAGGGCATGAGCAAGAGAGTTAGCATTTGCACTGGGGATACATGGTTCTGGAATCTACTCTTAGCAATCTCATCATCAGTCAGAAGTTTATTTAGGAACAGAACAGGTCCTTGTACACACGACTGAACAAGAGAAAAAAATGTATTTATTTCAGTTGTGGGAGATGACTGCTCTGTTGTTTAATATAAATCCAAATGGGTCATGTACGTTTATAAATGTTAAACTTTTGCTGTATAATTCAAAGAACTTCTTATTTATTCTTGGGATGTAAGGCTTTGAAGAAAAGTTAGCAAGGTAAAATATAAACAGGGCCAAAATGAATGCACTTGACTGCTGTGACAAGTCCTTGGAGATATTCATTAGAGACCTTGCTATATCAGAAATTTCTCCATTCAAGCTGTGACAGATGAGGACCTTTTCTCAAGGACCAGCTCCTGGGGTCTATGGATGAGAATAGGTGAAGCTCCCCCAATAGGTCTGATATTTTAGACTGTATATCCTGAACCTGACACCATAGAATCTGGGCTGACAGTAATTTCTAGCAGTTTCCTTAAATGCTGTTTCCTGTCTTTTGTTTTCAGGAGAATTCACCCCAGGATATATCCAATTCAGAGTGTTTAATAATGAGGGAGCATCCAATGCCTTGTGTGCCGGGATAAAGGTCACTGGATGTAACACTGAACATGTGAGTCTGTGTACTGACCAAAGACTGGGGTTGCCTGTGCCTTTCTGTGTATATTGAGCATGGGAGACTGTTTAATTTGTGTGTGTACATGTATGAGAGTATGACCTTTCCCTATACCTTGTTACATCCCAGGGATCAGAATTTCTGTCTAGATACAGAAATCCTGTGTTGTTGAAAACCATGGTCAACATTACAAACTTCTAATGCACTGTTGCTGTTTGCTTAGCTTTTAGGATAAAGCACTCAGTCACCAGGAATGAGGGTGACACTTGTATTCAGGAAGTTGTGTGCAAGTCATTGGGGGCTGAGATTGTTAGAGAGTTGCTCTCCACCCAGGATTTAGCTTTAGGAGTGAAACAGATACACAGTGAATTCCAGGTCAACTAGAGCTACATAGTAAGACTCTGTCTCAAAAAAGTAGATGCTCTTTTGTGATCCAGCCCTCACCAATGTAACACTATAAAAAAAAGGAGCATGAGCTCCTGGCAGGTGATCCTGAAGATCTCAGTGTCCATTTATTCCTTAATCACTAACTTGTACTTCACCTGGTCAAGATGAGGCAGCTTCTTGTCAAGGTGGACCTTGGGACTGTGTTGGGGAATGATGAAATGGAGGAGAGCATGTCGTATTGAAGGAGTAGCGAGCTGTTTTCAATTCGGGGATGTAAGATGTGGTAGGATACAGGAAGATCTCTTTTTAGAAATGTTAATATGGACTAGATCAGGAAACAACTTTTGCATCACACCAGTGGTTTTTGGACTGTATGTCATGAGGACCACTGCAATGTTTTAACAAGCACATGACATTAATGTGAGCATTCTTTTTTTTTTCATAGATAACATAGGTATGACACCTAGAGGTTACAGATTTTAGTGAAGAAAAGACTAAGCATAAGGAAATAAGTATTTAAATGGTTTCCATGGTCCAAATGAAGCCTGATGAACTGTGATAGGAATCTGGGGAAAGAGGAGGCACTAATGGGTTCCAAAGATTTTAAGTTTATTAATAGTTGAATACAGAGAATGGGAATAGAAGACTTTTTGAATAGTTTCACTATTTTCATTTGAGTAGGTGAATATCAAATAGTGTGCCAAGATGTCTGGATGCTGAATATGATTGGGATCAAGGAGGGATTTATAAGCATGATTCTGAATTTTTAAAACATTTACTTGACTTTATTTGTATGTGAGCACATGTGTATTCAAGTTATTGCAGAGATGATAGAAGCAGAAGATGTCTTAACCTTGGGGCCATCACTCCAGCTCCCATGTTACTAGCTTCTTTGGGTGGTATTTTTTTGTCTTATTTCAGGTGTGTTTATTTAATTTGATGTGTATGAGTGGTTTGCCTATGCATAAGTGAAGTGTGAACTCAAAAAGGTATAAAAACTAACTTATTAAGGAGTACAATGAGAAGGACAAACTCACGAATACAGAGTAAGGCTGAAGGCACCTCTGATCCAATGTACCTCTCTGCTGCTTGGGTCTCTAACCACACCAAACACCAGCCAGAGCAAGAGAGTGAGCATGCTTTCCTCTCAAGCTTATTAGTCATCACCTAGAACACAAGGCCATGCCCTAAGGCAGGCACCCCAAAGCGATTGACAGAATGAATTCTCAAAACAGTTCTTCATTTTGTCTAAACAAAAAGTTTCTAAGCCTAATACAAAACCATTTTAAGGGTAGGACTATTGGTACCTCTGAGAGTTTGATAGCTGTTTGCCTTGTTTTTGTACAACCTGGATGGTCAGAAACTGTTTTTTTTTTAATAGTGCCTTGTAATATTCTTCCCAGAAACATGAGTTGGTTTATGGTCTGTTTCAGAGATGTGAAGAATATTAATCTGGGTATTCCATTGCTGCAGTATATCATGACCCCATAGAGCCACTACTACATTAGCCACAGATAGCCTCAGCCTTCCTCTTTGTCCTTCTAGCCCTGTGCATTCAACCCATCTCATGTTTTTGTTTTACCTGAGATAGGGTTCCAATTCCAAGAAATTGAACATCTACCGTCTGAGGAGGCAAATTCAGATGCCAAGATTATGGAGTATTAATAGTCACATCCTCACCTGTGTCTAATAATCCCTCAATTACTGATGTGGGAGTGTCATATCAATCTGTTGATTTCATTGGCTAAGCAATAAAGAAACTGCTGGCCCTGATAGGTTAAAAGATAGGTGGGCAGAATAAACAGGATAAGATGCTGGGCAGAAGAGGAAGTGAGGTCAGACTCTGCTCTGCTCCCGGAGAGACCCGACAGCTCTGCTGGAGCAGAGACGCCATGCTCAGCTCTCCCAGGCAACTCCAACCCACGATGGACTTAGGCTAGAATCTTCCCGGTAAGCGCACCTTGGGGTGCTTACACGCATTATTAGAAATGGGCTAGTCCAGGTGCGAGAATTAGCCTGTAAGGGCTAGAGTTCATGGGCCAAGCAGTTCTTGAATGAATACAGTTTGTGTGTTGTTATTTCGGGCATGAGCTAGCCAAGCGGCCGGGGTGTTGGGGACGCAACCCCGCCGCTCTTATTTCAACAAATTACAATGTTATTTATTTGTACTTTTAGCTTTGGAATTCGGTCATTTATAGAATTCTGCCAAAGTATACATGTTCTAGTTCCTCCTGGTATTTTTAATTCATCCTCCAAAACTATTCTATCGTCAAGCAAGCATTATATTTTTTTACAATAGACCCTAGATTTTCTAATTATTCTGGGGAAGATTGTCCTCCACAATGACTGGGAATGACTAGACCACATTTGACTTGAGGGCCTGTAAGAGGTCCTCCAAGAAGCTTCCTGATGGTGAAGAGTTATCTTGTTTGTCTCTTGTTGATGTACATTTGTTGGCCCAATGTTGACCTTTACCACATTTTCTACATAATCAAGAAGGTTGGGGCCTTCTATTTGGGTCATTCCCAGAAAAAAAAACATTATTTCTAGGAATTCCCTGTCTTCAGTTTCTTCTCAAATGGCCTATTCTACCACAATTTTAAAAATTGGCATTTAGATGTGTCTTCAGGCCTTTGGAAAATACCTCTCTTGCCCAGGTCTCATTATTATAGTCAAGAGACTCACTATTGGCTGTGTGTTAAATCCACTCATCTATTGTTGCTGATCTGATCTTTAAAGGCCCAAGTATCTTTTTTGCATTCTCAATTAGCATTTTCAAAAGCCAGAGATTCTATTAGTACTTATCTAGCTTCTTGATCTGATACCCCTATATGAACAGTTTTAGTCCATCTCTGTAAGATGTCACCAAAGAGGAGTTGTGGGAGCTGTGGGCCTGCTTTTCGTCCCACCCGGCTCCGGCATGGCTAGCTTTACACCAGAAATAACAACACACAAACTGTATTCTTTTAAGCACTGCTTGGCCCATTAACTTTAGCCCTTACAGGCTAATTCTCATATCCTGATCAACCCATCTCTAATAATCTGTGTAGCATCAGTCTTACCAGGAAAGATTCAGCATGTATGACCTGGCAGCTTGCTTCATGGCGTCTGACTGGGAGAGGGGAGCATGGCCTCTGAGCTCACTTCCTCTTCCTCCCAGTATTCTGTTCTGTTTACTCCACCCACCTATGTTCTAAGCTATGAGGCCAAGCAGTTTGTTTATTACTTAACCAATGAAATCAACAGATTGATATATGACACTCCCACATCAAAGAGTTCTTGTGGGCCTTGTATAACTTTAGTATAGAACTCAATTCTTTTCCTACTTCTTGAATCCTGTCCCAATCATTTGAGGCTGCTGTATGGCATAGAGACACAACATGTTCATTGTTAATAGCTTGACTATTTATATCAGCATAATGGCCCTCACCAAGAATTTGATCTTGGGAAACCTCATATTCTCTGATTTTACCTTGATGTTCAGGGACCTTAGCTTCCTCTCTTTAATAGCTCCTTCATTGTAACTGAGGACCATATTATAAAACTGCTAAGGCTAGTTGAAGCCAATCACATGGTGTAATCCTATTTCTTGAAGACCATGCATTTAACAACTGCCTCACAGATGCTGAATGTGTATCATAAGAAACTATTGCCTCCTTAAAAGCTTTTAAATCTTTCGTATGTATATGCTCCCATTTACACTCTGTATATCCTTCTGGATAGTTAATGTTTGCTGCCTTTTCAGAAATGTAACAGGATAGATTTTATCAGGTGAAGTTACAAGTCTTGGCAAGTCATCTCTGACTCTGTGAGAAACTGGTGATGTTAAGTCCCCTCTAAACTCTTTTGTCTGAGCATCAATGCTCTTTTGATCAGTTTTAACACTTTCTTCTAAACATCGAAATCTATTTTTCACTGCTTTCTGTAAGGTTTGAACTTCCTGAACATAGAATGATTCCAATGATTTCATTCGATCACTCAGCTTCTTGTTTTCATCATTCACATATGATTCTAAGGATTTAATTTTAGCCATCAATCATAACTTTTATCCTAGAGATTATCTGGAAGGCTTGAAAATTGCCTTCCAAAACCAAAGTTCTATTTGTTAACATCCCATAGCCATTTGACTTAAATGAATCTTTTCTGCCAACTGAACATTTCCATGTGTTACGGAATAAATTTTGCCTGCTAATTTATCATCCATGGAATGAATCCTTTTGGTAATTTCTCAGTGTCAGTTTGTAAAGTCTATAACATTTCAGGAAGTTTCTCATTCCTGGAAATTTTATCACACCATATCTTAAGGATGTAACATGAATTTCCAGACAATAGTAACTATGGTTAAGAATGTAAACATCCCAGACACATCCTAAGTCTCCTCTAAAATTCCATCCATAGTAGAAATGAAAAGGTTTTTAAATTCCTGGATGGTGATATTATACACAATTTGGTGTAGAAAAATTATTTATTTATCAATCTAATATTTCGTTATCAAATAATTTGCCTCCATTAAAATCCTCAGAAAACTGTGGTAGGTGTAATAATCTTGATTGATCAGCAGGTGGAGTCAGTGTTCACGTGGCAGGTTCTGGTGGCTGCTGAGATTTTTATGGTGTAATAAGGATGTTGGCCAGCAGGTGTAGATCTTGTAACATTAATGTGTTCTGGAGCACAGCCTGAATGACCTGTGAGACCTAGCAAAGCTGAAATGAATTATATCTAACAAAATTGGTTAGATTTGGTTAGAACCTGATTAGGGGGTGGGGTACATGCCAAGGGAAGATGGCAGGCATGTGGAGCAACCCGAGAGCACTCCTAACAACCAGATCAATCACTGGCAGGAAGTGCCTATCCTGTAGTCTTAGAGGGATTGATTGATTGCACACAGGAAACCCAGAGCACATAATTCAAAACCCAGTGTTCACCAAGCATGGTGGTTCACACCTTTAACTCCAGCACTAGGGAGGCAATGGCAGGTGAATCTCCGTGAGTGCAAGGACAGCATGGTCTACAAGGCGAGTTCCAGGACAGCCAAAGATACACACAGAAACCCTGTCCCTAAAGACAAAAACAAATACAAATAAAACCCGGTGTTAAATGCGAAGCTTGTGGAGGGGCATAAACACACTGCACAGCAGGCCTCCTTGGCTGAGAGATTGGCTAGACGCAGGCCCTGTTCCTATGGGGTGAGATGGTCTGAGGCTGTGGAAAAAACACTTGTGCTTGGGCATGGGACAGGCCAGACTGTGACTGCCGTGACTATTCCTTGACCAGACCTGCTGTCTTTGGGACTGGGTTGGAGACAGCCTCAGTCCACAAAACAGCAAGATCATGTGCAGAGCAGGTCAGGTCAGACAGAAGCGCAAGGCAGATCAGAAATATTGAGCTGTTACAACAGCCACTGGGTTCAGCGTGGGGGAGAGGGGAGGCTGGGGTGGCTAATGTGACTAATACACAGCCTATGGCACTGTGCATGGGGAGATCACCTCAAGATGGGAAGCAGCCTAACTGATGGCTTTCTGTGGGACCCTGTGCTTAATCAGAGAAGACCTCCACCATGTCCAGGTGGCAGCTAACGGATGTCTGCAGACTCTGGGTCCCATGGAACAAGGATGCCACGCAGGCTAGCCACAGGCCATGGGTTTCAATTCACCTTTGTGAAGCATGAACTCATAAAGGCTTAAAAACCAATTTATTAGGGAATGCAATGAGAAGGACAAAATCACAGATACAGAGTAAGGCTGAAGTCGCCTCTGAACCCGTGCCATCTCTCTGTTACTTGGGTCTCCAAACACACTAAGTACCATGCCACACACCAGCCAGAGCAAGAGAGCAAGCTTGCTTTGGTCATGATGTTTCATCACAGCAATAGTAACGCTTGATGGTTTCCGAGATTTTAACCCATGGTCATTTGGCGCTGTTGCTTTTAAATTCATAGTGGAGCAGGGAAGATATATCAGAGCAATATGACTCACTTCTTAGTTACAAGAAGTCAAGAACGACCAGGAAAGGTCAGAGAAAAATACCCTTCAAAGCACGCCACTCACACCTTCAGTGATTTATTTCCTCTAACCAGACACCCCTTCCATACCACCACCACTTCCCAATAGTCAGTTCAAAATGGTAGCTCCATTAGTGATTAACTAACTGATGAAGGCAGGGTCCTCATATTTAGTCCCTTCACCAAAGTTCTGCCTCTGAATATTACTTATGTGGGGATCGGGTCTTCAGTATCTAACACCTTTTTTTGATAGGGAACTTTATATCCAAACCATAACACCTCTCATTGCTACTTCCTCTCCCTGTTTTTCAGCACTGCATTGGTGGAGGAGGATACTTCCCAGAAAGGGACCCCATACAGTGTGGCGACTTCTCTTCATTTGATTGGAGTGGATACGGAACTCACGTTGGGAGCAGCAATAGTCGGAAGATAACTGAAGCAGCCGTGCTTCTATTCTACCGTTGAGAACTTTGTGGTGTGGGACCCAGAATTCTTCTCTGATCTGTGGACTCACATGCATGGAGAAAAACCTATCTAGTTACTAGAATACTAATAACACAGGAAGGAGAATAAATCATGTTCATTGCAGGCATGGGTGTCTTTGTGAATTCTTTTTGTGTAGGGATGGGAGATTTCAAAAGGGTTTCTGCTGTCCTATTTTATTCTCTTGGGATTTTATTCAGGGTGGGAATTCCGATACAGCAATACTCTTTTTGTCCATTCTCTCATATATTACATCCTGACAGCAGCCTCCCCTTCCTCCTCTCCTCCCACCCCCTCCCTTACTCTGCAGTCCCCCATACGCACTCCTCCTACATTTCCCTTCTGAAAAGCACAGGCTTCCCAAGGCCATCGACCAAACATGGCATAACAAGTTACAATAAGACCAGGCACATCCCCCCCATATTAAGATTGGATGAGGCAACCCAGGAGCAGGAAAATGCTATGCAATATCCCTTTACACAGTGTAAAGATACTGTGATTGGTTTAATAAAAATCTAAATGGCTGAGTGAAGAAACATATATAGTGCAATAAAAACAATTAAAAAACTAAAGTAATATATATACATATACATACATACACACACACAATAGCTAAGCAGGTGGTATAGCAAGAACTTCTGTACAGAAAGAGCTCTGAGAAGAAGAAAGGTTGAGTAACAGCTGGCCATAAAGGAAGTCAGTCATGAAGGAGGAGAAACAAAAGTCATGAGACATGCAATAGTGTGAAGATTAATAGAAATGGGTGATGGGGAAACTCTATCAACCAATCACATCTAGTTAGGGTGTGGCTACCTGGGGCCCAGAAAGAAAAACTGGGAGGACCCAGATGTGCTCTCTCTCTGCACAGTGCCTGCCAGACAGATAGGACCTTTCACTCTTGTAGCGTGAGTTTCTCCTTTTTAACCATTAAAATATAACTGTTATTCTTGAGCTGGCCTGATTATTTATCGTGCAGACCTAATTCGCAACAAGTGGGTTAACTTAAGTTATAAAACTTAGAGAGTAACAAGCCTAAGCTAAGGTCAAACTTTTATCATCAATAAGAAGTCTTTGTGTCATTTTTGAAAGTTAACAGCACAAAGAAAAATCTGTTTAAATAATGGCATCCAACATGGGGAAACATATCCATGTAGGACCTGAGAAAGCTTTTTCATAAAAAAAAAATGTCTCCAAACACACACAAATAAACAAACAAAAAAAAAAAAAACAGAGCAAACACAGCTTCCTAGTGGCACAGACTCTCATTATTTGGGCTGCCTTGTGTCTCCCAGCTGCTACCTGTGGGCTTTAACCATCAGCACACCATGAGCTACACTGTATCGTGGTTTTAAGATTTAACTCATGAGGCCACAGAATGATGCAGGTGCCTAGTAAAGCAAAGTCCAGACAGAAAAAAATAAAGTATAGACATCAATAGAAAAAAAAAATATTGTGAAAATTTAAAAAAAATCCTTTAAAGAGAGAAGTAAAATGAATAAATAAGCTATGTAAGATGGGAAATATTATAAGGACATTGAACCTTATGTGGTGCATTGCTAATTTTTCATTTTTTCAATGTTAGTGAACAGACAACAACCTCTGAGAGACACTGGACTGTGGAAAGTACTGCAGAATTAAACCAACCTATACATTTTAGAAATGCCTTAACTTTAAGATGGAAGTTAAAATATGTCTTACATTGGAGAAGAGGTTATGCTTTTGTTTTCATAAGACACAAAAGATTGTAAATTCCTTCCAGGTTAATAGAAATCATATTTGACCAGGGGAAGACTACCGAGTATCGTGGCTACAGACGTGAGAGAGGAAGCCACGAAAGACTACAGGACAGGTGATGTGTAAGCTGATCACTCTGCATGGGAACTTCTCAGAGATGAGATGAGACGTGATAAATCTTGTTAGCTAGAGAGACCTCATGGCTTATTATTACATGCTATCCTTTCGTATACCGTGGATAGAGACTTGTATTACACTTTGGTTATGCAGTCCAGGTGGTCTTGTAAAGTTGACAGATCCCTTTTACCTTCTCAAATATAGAATAAAGAAAATCATTTTAACTGATTTGTGCACACCACACATTCCAGACTTGCGTTAATGCAGATATGCATGTTTGTGTGTTTTCAGAACGAGGACACCAGACACCAATGAAAATGGAAAATGGGTGGCTCAGGTGATCCAGCCTCTCAGGGTGCCTCTGTTGTGGTTTCCTCAGAGTTCTACATCAGAACAGCTTCAAGGATGCTGGCTGAGAAAGTCCAGCCTCACAGACTACTTCAACCAGACTTCAGATAAGTCCTACATTTTTTTCATCACACCGAAACTAGACAACAGCTAGCTCTCCCAGTTTTTGTCCATTATCCCAATTTTCAAAAGATCCCCTAGAGATGCCATTGCTCCCAAACAACAAAGGAAGTCTAGAGAACATGACATCCACACTCCTAAGAGGTGGAGCGGGTGGGTTTTGGCCACTCACTGGGTTATAGATATTTGTCAGCATTTAGGAAGTTGGCAACAAGTTGTTATTGGTAATGATCAGGAAAAAAAACTGAACAAAGGAGATTAGATTCAAGGATTACATTCTGAAAAGAAAAAAAGAAGGATATAGAAATGACAGGGTAAAAGATAGATTATTGAATTATTGAATCTACTTTTCAGCTGAAAAAAAAAACCAGCTACTAGTCTCAAATATTTCACAGTGGTATGGATTTTTTGTATACTGATACAACTTCAAGGCTATTTTTGGTATACTTTACATAAGTTTCTACTCTTGTTTAATGTATTGTACCTATGTACATTATAAATGTAATGTAAAGTGTTTGTCCTTGAAAACTATTTAGGAAAATAAAGAAATACAGCTTAAATCTTATACAATGAAGGAACTTCTAGAGGCATTATCATCCCTGACTTCAAACTCTATTACAGAGCTACAGTATTGAAAACAGCTTGGTATTGGCATAAAAACAGAGAAGTTGACCAATGGAATCGAATAGAAGACCCTGACTTTAATGCACAAACATATGAACACCTGATTTTCAATAAAGGAGCTAAAAATATACAATGGAAAAAAGAGAGCATCTTCAACAAATTGTGCTGGCAAAACTGGATGTTAATCTGTAGAAGAATGAAAATAGATCCATATCTATCACCATGCACAAAACTCAAGTCCAAATGGATCAAAGACCTCAATATCAATCTGAACACACTGAACCCGATAGAAGAGAAAGTGAGAAGTGCTCTACAACATATGGGCACAGGAGATCACTTCCTACATATATCCCCAGCAGCACAGACTTTAAGGAAAACATTGAATAAATGGGACCTCCTGAAACTGAGAAACTTCTGTAAAGCAAAGGACACTGTCACTAAGACAAAAAGGCAACCTACTGACTGGGAAAAGATCTTCACCAACCCTGCAACAGACAAAGGTTTGATCTCCAAAATATATAAAGAACTCAAGAAACTAGACTCTAAAATGTTAATCAACCCAATTAAAAAATGGGGCACTGAACTGAACAGAGAATTCTCAAAAGCCAAATGTTCTCAAAAGTTCAAATGGCTAAAAGACACTTAAGGTCATGCTCAACTTCCTTAGCGATCAGGGAAATGCAAATCAAAACAACTTTGAGATACCATCTTACACCTGTCAGAATAGCTAAAATCAAAAGCACCAAAGAAAGCCTTTGCTGGAGAGGTTGAGGAGTAAGGGGTACACTCATCCATTGCTGGTAGAAATGCAAACTTGTGCAACCACTTTGGAAATCAGTGTGGCGATTTCTCGGGATATTTGGGATCAACCTACCCCAGGACCCAGCAATACCACTCTTGGGAATATATCCAAGAGATGCCCTATCATATTACAAAAGTATTTGTTCAACTATGTTCATAGCAACATTGTTTGTAATATCCAGATCCTGGAAACAACCTAAATGCCCGTTAATGGAAGAATTGATGAAGAAAGTGTGGAATATATACATATTAGAGTACTACTCAGCAGTAAAAAAAAACAATGACATCTTGAATTTTGCATGCAAAAGGATGGAAATAGAAAACACTATCCTGAGTGAGGTAACCCAGACCCAAAAAGATGAACATGGGATGTACTTACTCATAATTGGTTTCTAGCCATAAATAAAGGACATTGTGCCTATAACTTGTGATCCTAGAGAAGCTAAATAAAAAGGTGAACCCAAAGAAAAGCATATAGTCGTCCTCCTGGATATGGGAAGTAGACAAGATTGCAGGGCAAAAATTGGGAACTTGGGGGGTGGGGTAGTATAGGGATAAGCCTGCCTTTTGGGCGGGCTCGCCTCGGGCAAATGTTTACTGATAAATTGGGTGCACAGAAGCCGCGACCCTTCCTGCTTGGCTTCCTGGAACCTTGGTTTCGTGAGTCTTGTTTTCATTAAAGTTGTGCAATACCTACACAATTGTCTACTTTAATCTAAGCCTCCGTTTCAGGGTGGGATGGGGGTAAGGGGAAATGGGGAGAGAAAAGTGAGTAGGGGAGGATGGGGGGAGCTTGGGGGAATGGGGTGGTTGGGATCAAGGAAGTGTGGATATGAGAGCAGGAAAATATGTATCTTAATTAAGGGAGCCATTTTAGGGTTGGCAAGAGACTTGACTCTAGAGGGGCTTGCAGGTGTCCAGTTAGTTCCTTGGGCAACTGAGGAGAGAAAACCTGAAATGACCCTATTCTATGGCCACACTATGATGAATATCTTGCATATCACCATAGAACCTTCATCTGGCGATGGATGGAGATAGAGACAGAGACCCACATTGGAGCACTGGACTGAGCTCCCAAGGTCCAAATGGGGAGCAGAAGGAGGGAGAACATGAGCAAGGAAGTCAGGACCGTGAGGGGTGCGCCCACCCACTGTGACAGTGGGGCTGATCTATTGGGAGCTCACCAAGGCCAGCTGGACTGGGGCTGAATAAGCATGGGATAAAACCGGACTCTCTGAACATGGCAAACAATGAGGGCTGATGAGAAGCTAAGGACAATGGCTCTGGGTTTTGATCCTACTGCATGAACTGGCTTTATGGGAGCCTAGCCTGTTTGGATGCTCACCTTCCTGGACCTGGATGGAGGGGGGAGGACCTTGGACTTTCCACAGGGCAGGGAACCCTGACTGCTCTTCAGACTGGAGAGGGAGGGGGAAAGGAGTGGGGGTGGGG
>NW_026067925.1:457617-474906 GCF_014885135.2 Alexandromys fortis | reverse complement strand
CTCCCCTACCCCTCTCCCCCTACCCCCCACTCCATTCCCCCTCCCTCTCGAGAATGATGAGCAGTCCAGGTTCCCTGCCCTGCGGGAAGTCCAAGGTCCTCCCACTTCTATCCAGGACCAGGAAGGTGAGCATCCAAACAGGCTAGGCTCCCACACAGTCAGTTCATGTATTAGGATTGAAACCTAGTGCCATTGTCCTTGGCTTCTCATCAGCCTTCATTGTCCGCCACGTTCAGGGAGTCTGGTTTCATCCCATGCTTATTCAGTCCCAGTCCCGCTGGCCTTGATGAGTTCCTGATAGATCAGATCCACTGTCACAGCGGGTGGGTGCACCCCTCGTGGACCTGACTTCCTTGCTCATGTTCTCATTCCTTCTTCTTCTCAATTGGGTCTTAAGAGCTTATCCGGTGCTCCAATTTGGGTCTCTGTCTCTATCTTGATCCATCGCCAGATAAAGGTTCTATGGTGATATGTAAGATATTCATCAGTATGGCTATAGGATAGGGCCATTTCAGATTCCCTCTGTTCAGTTGCTCAAGGTACTAGCTGGGGGCATCTCCCTGGACAAGGAGAGGAGTTTTGCTAGTTGATACTCAACCTCTCTGAGCTAGCAAGATTCACCCCAGCCTTTGATTCTCGAGTATTATTTATAAATTTTATAAGATTTATAGTTAAAGCTACCTTTAGTAGCAGCAACAGAGCCAGTGCCTGTGGGAACAGTGGGTGGGCAGCCATCAGAAAATCAGGCCAGGAACTGCATAGTCACAATTGCTGGCTGAAATAGCAGTAGATTAAGGCACAACCACCGTGCCAAAGATAAACCAACAGTCCGCTGTGTGTGACCTTGTTCCCTTGTGCCAGGCACTGTTGATTGAAACACTTTTGTCTTTCACATGCTCCCCAGCACTGAGTCCAGGAACTAGTTCAGTAAGGACTGTCAAGCTGTGAAAAAGCAGACAGATGAGCCACATTCTAAAACTGCAGGCTTTTCCAATGCAAAAGGGACAAGTTCTAGGAAAGCTTATCTCATGGAGCTAGGGAAGCACAGAGGGGACCCTCTAATCCAGAGAGGGCTGCCAGAAGGACCTCATTGAGAAGGTGATTTGGCTTGACTCCTTGCTTACCCTAGACAGACAACTGGCATATGCCATTATTCTCATGGTGTCCTCCTGGAGAAATGACTTAGTGTTTAAGGGCATGTACTATTCTTCCAGAGGACTCAAGTTTGAGTCCCAGCAACCTTGTCAGGTGACTCATGACCTATAACTCTAGCTCCAGGGAATCCAATGCCTCTTACCTCTGTGGCATCAACTGGGTGCCAAGTATTCAACACACAAGCAGGGACTAGACATTCCATATTCAAAGCATAATGTTTTGTTTCTCCACATCAAGAGTCAGAATTCAGTGCTACAGCATCTAATGGGCCATATCGAGGCTATCTGCCAGTATTATGGATTGCCAGAAGGGTATGAGGAAGGATCATCCCTTTAGTTTGCCAGCATCTGTGTCTCTGCCTACCTCAAGACTAGGAAGCACAGGAAATATTTCTCCAAAGGAGGAAAGGTGTAATACTTGCCCCATGTCTGCAACCATTCTCTGTTTGGCCTTTTCCTTTCACTTCTCACAGCAACCCTTTGAGGTGGGTATTGCAAGGAGAGAGCCACTGTTTGTCCTGGCTGCCTGGCTAGCTTAGCCCAGAAGTAACAACACAGAAGTTGTTTTAATTAAATCACTGCTTGGCCCATTAGCTCCAGCCTCTTACTGCCTAACTCTCACATATTGATTTAACCCATTTCTATTAATCTGTGTATCACCATGAGGTCATGGCCTACCAGCAAAGTCTCAGCACAATTATCTCTGGCAGTGTCCATGGCGTCTCTCTCCCACCTGCCCTTCTTTTCAGCATTCGGTTCTTTCTTTCCTGCCTACCTAAGCTCTGCCTATTAACAGGCACAAAGCAGTTTCTTTATTCATTAACCAAAACAAGCAGCACATAGAAAGAAGGACCTCCTAAACCATTTCCCCTTTTCTGTTTAAACAAACAGGAAGGCTTTAACATTAACATAGCCAAACTACATAAAACAAAACAGTTATCAAGCAAGAATTACAGTTACAATATTTATATCTACTTTATATTTTATCATAACTAAGGAAAACTATAAATATAAATTCTGCAACTCCATCAAAGACTCCAGAAGGATATAATATTACCTATGTAAACTGAAAGTGCATTGTAAGCAACTTCCAAAACTCTAGAATTGACAGAGACATCTCACTGCATGAACAGTTATCCAAAGTTCCTCTGTACCATTGGGGCATCCATCTTCAGCCTACAGGCTCATAGTAAGCAGCAGACATTTCCATGAAGCAGGAAATTTCAAAGACTGTTCAATCACTTTCTTCTGTGTCCTGCAGAATATCTACCAGACTCTTTCAATAAGCAGGAACCCCAAAGGACCTTCTCACCTTTAAGCAAGTTCAGCAATCATCTCTCTGTGAGTACTGCATATCCAGGCAAGAGCAGTTTCTTTCCCAAATGGCTAACCAACTCCATAAGGAGACTCTTCAATGCCCATCTTCCTCTTGAAGTATATTGGTGCTGCCAGAAACAGATATGTCTCATTGTCATGAAAAGTCCTACATTTTTAAAAACATTTAAATGCCATATTCTGAAGGTTTCTGAAAGATTTGAAGAATACCTAACTTACTGAAATATATCTATACACATCTAGAAAATCTAGCTAACATGACTACAAACTTGACATTTATAGATGATTATTTATTAGCCTATATTTCTTAGTAATACATTTCATTTTTAATGAACTACACAATCACAATACCTTAATCGAGATCAGAAATACATATACATATAACAAAATTGGCCTTAAACTGGTATCAATAAGCCAAGAGCCATACCAATGCAAATTATTCATATCTATATCATATCCCCCTTTAAATGTAAAAGAACATTTATAAACAATATTTGGAAATATGGGTGTAGTTTTGTCTATACTGCTTCCTGTTGTTTGGGGGTGCTGTTAACCAGGTCTTTCATGGTGTATCCTATGTGCTAGATTCACCTCAGTCAGCAGTTGGATGAAGTAATTTTTTGAGAGTGTTCACAGCAACCTTTCAGGAGGCCTTGGTCCATGAAACCGTATTTGCCTGGAAGCAATCCACAGGTTCTCATCTTCTGTGAAAACAAAAGAAGAACTTCTTTTCCCAAGCAACATGTCCTAAGCAACCCAAATTCTGAAGTCAAGATACCTTTACAATATACATGCTGGTTTAGCTTAGCAGCCCATACAATAAAATGTTTCTCTGTACTTAGCTCCTTCACAGTCAAAAAATTCAAAGAAAGCACACTAATATACAGAATCCAGACTCTCTGTGAATTTTTCATGTTCATGTGGCTTATTTTCTTTACTATTTTTATCTATGATTATCTGTACTCTATCTCTTTAAACACTTTACCCTTTTTTAACTTTATTTTATGACTCTCTATACTCTTCTTCTTCTCTCTTCCAAGCCTATGTACCTTTATCTAACACTGTGACCCAAGGTGTAGGAGGTCCTTCTTTTTATGTGTTGCTTGTATTGGTTAATGTATAAATAAACTGCTTTGGGCTTGTTAATAGGGCAGAACTTAGGTAGACAAAGAAGACAGAACTGAATGCTGGGAAGAAGGGCAGAGTGGAAGAGAGATGCCATGAACCTGCTGCCAGAGATTGATGTGCTGAGAATTTGCTGATAGGCCATGACCTCATGGTGATATACAGATTAATACAAACGGGTTAAATCAAGATGTAAGAGTTAGACAATAGGAGGCTAGAGCTAATGGGCCAATTAGTGATTTAATTAATACAATTTCTGTGCAGTTATTTTGGTGCTAAGCTAGCCAGGCAGCCAGGACAAACAAGTGGCTCTCTCCTTGCAACAGGTAGGGTTTGTTATAAATGCTTGGTATGAATACTGAGGTCCAGAGAGATGAAACAGAAGAAGAAATGAGTTGCTTTCTCCAGATGATAAAATGGTTAGATAGAAAATCTAAATTATAGCTGCAGATCAATTATCAGAATGAATGAGAGGAACATTTTACTGGATACAAAGCTAACATGGAAATCAGTTGTATCTAGGTAGTATCAGAGCCTGGATTTGAGCTAAGTCCCAGACTTCCAGGAAGTTCTTTTTCCCATTGTAGCAACTTGCTGCTGACGTAAGAATGAGCACTTCTCATGGAATCAAAGGTATGTTGATGAACAACTGCACTGTGTAGGATGAACCGCAAACAAAAATATACCACTGGATGAACACAAACTGCTATCAACATTAGAGACAATAAGTGCTAACTCTAGTAATACAGGAAGTATACATTTTATTTGAACACTTGTCTTAGACCCAGATGTAGTCTTATTCTCTTTTGTTAGAGCTTATGGAGCTGTGTAAATTTAAAAAGGAAATATTGGCTTAACAAATACAGTCTGATGAAAGTTTCATAGTAACTGCCAAAGGAGCCAAGTAAACAGTGCAACAGCCTTGTTATCAAGCTGAGATAACACTGTGTACAAGGATGAAACCACACCTAGGAGGAAGGACTCCATTCCACTGGGGGAAAGTGCAAACAGTAGTGATACTCAGAGAACAGAGAAATGACACCAGAACAGAAGAGATGGAGAACCAGAGGAAGAGTGTACTGATCATGCATCGAATGTGTGGTCTGGGGACCATTGTAGCACTCTCAGAACTTAGCACAACTGTTGCCATGTTAGATGTACCAAGGCACCATTGTAACCTAAGAGCCCATCACATAGACCCCTACACCTGCCAAAATGAAAACAAAGTCATAATCATTATAGTTCCTAGTTCTGGGATAGTCCCTAAATATATTAACTTTGCTTTTTTACTTTTGTGGCTTTGCTTATTGCTGTTTTTAATAACTGACCTGTGTCAATCAGGGTATGATTTTTGTGCATAAAATGTCAGAACAGTAAGGCTTGTGGCTACACAATTTGGGCTACATGATTCCCTGGATAGTCTGCAGTCAGCGAATAGAAACTTTCTGTTGGCTTTTTCTTCTTTCTTTATCAAGGGTACAAGTCCATTACAGCAAACTGTACTCACATCACTCATGTTACAGAGACATGATTCACATCATTTTAACTCAATCTGCATAGCCCTGTGGTCTTCCTGCAAAGTCGTATCAAAAACTACAAAGTTAGGAAGACAAAGTTTGACATGATGTTATTATGCAGGTCAAACTGAGAAGGTTATGTTGAGCCTCTGTTCTGACAGAAAAGCATCCAGTCCTTTGTATATGCATTTGTTTTTACTGTAACAAAACAACTTGTAAAGTTTAACATTTACAATGAGCATCTTTTTCCTTCCAGTAAAAACCAAAAAACTAAAAATAAAAACACTCAAAATAAAGTTACAACAGAGATATCAACTCCAAATAAAACCCTGCAAGGTCTGCTGATTCTCCCATTGAGTGGCAGGGCTCAGGTCATCATTAGGAGAGAAATTTATTTCAAAAGTGTCATCTCAAACTGCAAGGATGTCTTTACCATCACAACTAAACATGCCAAATGAGAAGCCACGTTGTCACAATGTCCACTTACCCTCACAGACACCTCAAACCCACTCTTGGTGACCTTATATACTCTCCTTTTTTATTTCTTTTTCTTTTTATTAAACAAAAGAAAGTAGACAGATACATGTTGGTAAATGCTAACTGTCTGTATTCACGTAGAGAACACAGTGCAATCTCTGAGCCCAATATACAGAGAAAGCAAATAAAAGCTAGAATTCTATGCATTACACAGGGACCCAGGACCCCACAGCCTCCAGCAGAGCCAAGAGGGCCAGAGGGCTTTTCTTTTTTCTCACAGAGCACAGTGGTAATGGTGATGAATCCACAGTTTCAGACAAGAAAGGGTAAAAATTAATTTAGAACAGAATAGTGAGGTTCTTTTCCTGTTATAATTTGCTCAGGTATTTTTCCCCAAATAAGTTGAAATCCATGGTGTTGAGAAGAGAGACCTCAAAAGCAGAACAAATGAGCAGAGAAGGTTTGTGGAGGAGAGGAAAATGACTACCATTTGCTCCCAGGGACTGGAGAAAATTAAACAGAGAAAGAAAATTAAAAGGCAGGTTAGAACCCATCAGTCTTCTGTGCTAGTCATCCTTGCCTTGATCGTCCTCTCCTTCTTCCCCTTCATCATCATCTTTATCTTCTTCCCTTCATCCCCATCCCCTTCATCATCAACATCTTCCAAGCCTTCTTCTTCATCATTGTTGTCTTCTTCATCATTCACATCAGGAACCAAATAGTACTGCAGTGGGTTTGGCCAAATATCGTCTCTGAAGACCTCTCCTAACCTACCTGCCCCTGCATCAGAATGGTCAGGAAGCCAAGTAAAGCAGCTCTTTGGCTCTTCATGTCGCCTCTTCCTGCTGGCCTTATTCTTTTTTTGACATTTATTGAGATCTATATTTTTCTCTGCTCTACTCCCTGCCTTTCCTTTCCCCCTTCAGTCCTCCCCCAAGGTC
Source organism: Alexandromys fortis (assembly GCF_014885135.2). Taxonomy (NCBI): domain Eukaryota; kingdom Metazoa; phylum Chordata; class Mammalia; order Rodentia; family Cricetidae; genus Alexandromys; species Alexandromys fortis. Next base: position 468,357 of record NW_026067925.1, on the reverse strand, counting down.
CCCATGCTCCCAAATTACTCAGGAGATCATGTCTTTTTCTTCTTTCTACTTCCCATATAGATTAGATCTAAGTAAGTCTCTCTTAGTGTCTGCATTGTTGTCTAAGTTCTCTGGAATTGTGGCTTGTAGGCTGGCTTTCTTCATTCTATGTTTAAAAACCACCTATGAGTGAGCACATGTGATAATTTGTAGGGCCTGGGTCTATCCCTGGTCCTGGGGTTACTTGAGGACAGTTTCTGGTGAGCCAGCTAAAACATTCTGTTTGTTTTTGTGCTCCCTCTGCCCCACCTGGTGATTAGCTGTAGGGCATTGTTGACTCCATCTTGGGTGTGGTAATTTCCCACCTGCCTGGGGGGAATTCCTTGTGCAGCAGCTAGGTATTTAAGGATTTCCCCAAAGCTGAAGAAACAGCATTTAGCTGATCTCCTTTCGAAAGACCCAGGTCTCTTGTGTGTTCTTTCGATGTCCAGGCCCTTGCCCAACTCACATACAATACAGTGGCGTGCAAACTGTACCAAGAGGGTAACACAGAATTGGGTGTTACAATTGGAGGCACCACTGAGATGATCAGGAACTACAGTCGGAGGCCCATCAGTGAGATTAGGAAGTAGGGAATCCCTGCGAGATCACACTCAGAAGGCTGGCAAGTTTCCCCCCAGCATGACCTTGACATGTTGACTGGTGTAGGAAGGTGCTTGGGTTTAGCAGCACAGGTTAAATTATTGATCCACAAGGACAGAGGATAAGGCAGCATAACCCCCTGGCCTTGAAGGACTTTAAGCAACTAAAAGAAGCAGTTACAACCTATGGAACTCATGCCCCCTTCACTGTGGCTTTAATGGAATCCTTTGCAGAACTCAACCTTACACCAGTGACTGGATGCAGCTTTGCAAGGTTTGTCTTTCTGGGAGAGATTACTTATTATGGAGAGGCGAAATGCAGGAAAATTACAAAAATACCGCACTGAGTAATTCCACTGTGGGTTTCCCCCAGAATAACCTTAACATGTTAACTGGTGAAGGACAGTATGCTGGTTTAGAGGCACAGATTGTGTATGATCATGTGATTTATGCTCAGGTAGCTGCCGCAGCCGTTAAAGCTTGGAAAGCTTTACCTAATAAAAAAGCAGGAGAACAACTGTCTAAGGTCCTTCAAAGACCTTCCGAACCTTATTCTGAGTTTATTGATTGCCTGTTACAGGTGGGAAGTCACATTTTTGGGGATGTGGACTCAGTTATGCCTGTCATAAAGCAACTGGCTTATAAAAATGCTAACATACTGTCAAGAGGCTATACGCCCCCATAAAAATGGGAATTTAAATGACTTTATCAGGTTATGCAGGAACATTGATGGCACTCACATGATGAATCAGGTAATTGTTTCTGCCCTTAGAAAGAGTCAAGGTAAAACTAGGTCAAGAAATTGTTTTCAATACAAAAGGTAGAGCAAAACACTCAAAAAGTGGCTTGAGGGTAAAGAGACAGCTAATCAGCCCAAGGAAAAAAGCCAGGTGTGGTGGTGAATGCCTTTAATTCCAGCTCTGGAGACAGAGACTGGCAAAACTGAGTTCAAGGCCAGCCTGGTCTACAGAGTGAGTTCCTGGAACAGCTAGAGGCCGGATGCTGTGGCATCCACTTCTCCCTGGAATACTCCTATCTTTGTTATTAAGAAAAAGTCTGGTAAATGGAGGTTGCTATAAGATCTTAGAGCAGTAAATGGTTGTATGGCCATTCTGCAGGGGAATCCAGATCCAACTTCCTTTCGTGAGTTGACACCTCAGGCAAGGGAATGTATTACTTTAATTGAAGAAAAGCTTGCCTCTGCTCATATTCATTATATTGACTATAATCAGCTGCTGCTGTTGGTAATTTTTCCCTCTCAGCATAGTCCTACTGGAGTTTTTTGGCAGCAAGGACCCATCCTATGGGTACATGAACATGTGTCACCTGTAAAAATTGTTAATCACGTATCCATCAGCTGTGCTACTCGTTGTTCAGAAAGGGTATGAACTTGGTTTGCAAACCTTTGGAATGTTACCTGATAAGGTTATTACACCATACACCCAGGCAGGAATAATTTGGCTGCAAAATTTTGCTGAAATTGGACCTTGTTTTTTTGCACTAATCCCTGCATGTTTGATAATCATTATCCTTCTGATAAATTGGTCACCTTTTTCAAAAATCATCTGGAATGCTTCCCTAAAGTTATTTCTTTGCAGCCTCTGGCAGGGGCATGGAATGTGTTTACTGATGGGTCTTCCACCAGAAGAGCTATGGTGGCCTCCCCTCCTGATTTTGATATTCAGCCTGTGTTGGACTCTAGTGTCCAAACACCGAGAAGGAATCACCCCCAGAGACCATCTCACACACCACAGTCGATGCAAAAGCATGAGGATTTTATTAATTCTGTCATGACAGGGTCCCCCAGCATTCGGGAAGCCGAAGGACTCCGAATAGCTGGTACAATCTACTTTTAAAGGGGCCACAGAACCAAGAGGGGTTGTTCTTTGACTATTCTGATTGGCTTATTCAAAAGGGCTATTACCAATAATTGACTGGAGAGCTGTTGCCAGATCAGATGTGGTAAGAGGTCATTTTGACCCTGCTTCCCAGGGGACCGAACCAAAACATACGTATATGGGTAATTGTTCAGGAACTGAGTGCGAGTGTAACTATTAGGTCCTTGGGTCCCAGGGGAGGAGGGGAAGCACTATGGCACAGAGGCTGAGAAAATTCAGAATTGTCAAAAATGGCTTCAGGATTGTCTTAAAGTCTTACAATTACGTTGACAGATTTTTGTTTTTTGAACCATCCCTACATCTGTGGAATGAAGCTGACTTGTTCATGGTGGATGATGATTTTGATGTATTCTTGGATCCTATTTGCAGTATTTTATTTAGTATTTTTGCATCAATGTTCATGAGTGAGATTGGTCTGTAATTTGGCAATGTTCCTTCTATTTCTATTGTGTGGAACAATTTGAGGAGTATTGGTATTAGTTCTTCTTTGAAAATCTTGTAGAATTATGAGCTGAAACCATCTGGTCCTGGGCTTTTTTTTTCTTGGTTGGGAGACTTTTGATGACTGTTTCTGTTTCTTCAGCAGTTATAAGTCTGTTTAATTTGCTAATCTGGCTTTAATTTTGGTAAGTGCTATTTATCCAGAAAGTTGTCCATTTCCCTTAAGTTTTCTGATTTTTGTAGAGTACAGATTTGTGAAAAATGACCTGATGAATCTCTGTATTTCCTCCATGTCTGTTTTTTTAAAGATTTATTTATTTATACAGTATCCTGCCTGTAGGCCAGAAGAGGGCACCAGATCTCATTATAGGTGGTTTTGAGCCATCATGTGGTTGCTGGGAATTGAACTCAGGACCGCTAGAAGAGCAGTCAGTGCTCTTAATTGTTGAGCCATCTCTCCAGCCCCTCCATGTCTGTTGTTATGTCCCCTTTTTCATTTCTGATTTTGTTAATTTGGATATTGTCTCTCTGCCTTTTGGCTAGATTGGATAAAGTTTTGTCTATTTTGTTGATTTTCTCGAAGAACCAATTCTTTGTCTCATTGATTCTTTGTATTTTTTGTTGTTGTTGTTGTTTCTATTTTCTTGACTTCAGCTCTTAATTTGGTTATTTCCTGCCATCTAGTTCTCTTGAGTAAACTTGCTTCATTTTGTTCTAAAGTTTTCAAATGGTCTGTTAATTCACTAGTGTGGGATTTTTCCAGCTTCTTTATGTAGACATTTAGTGCTATGAACTTTCCTCTTAACACTGTTTTTATTGTGTCCCATAAATTTGGGTATGTTGTGTGGTCATTTTCATTGAATTTTAGATATTCTTTAATTTCTCCCTTTATTTCTTCTTTGACCCATTGATGATTCAGGTGATCACTGTTTAATTTCCATGTGTTTATGGGCTTTCTGGAATTAATATTGTTGTTGAATTCTAGTTTTAAGCCATGATGATCTGATAAGATACATGGGGCTATTCCAATATTTTGTATCTGTTGAGGTTGTTTTGTTACCAAATATGTGGTCAGTTTTGGAGAAGGTTCCATGAGGTGCTGAGAAGAAGGTATATTCTTTTATGTTTGGATGGAATATTCTATAGATGTCTGTTAAGTCCATTTGAGTCATAACATCTGTCAGTTCCCTTATTTCTCTGTTGTTTTTTTTTTTTTTTTTTTTGTCTGACTGGCCTGTCCGTGGTGTGAGGGGAGTGTTGAAGTCTCCCACTATTAGTGTGTGGGATTTGATGTATGATTTAAGCTTTAGAAGTATTTCTTTTACCAATGTGGGTACCCTTGTATTTGGGGCATAGATGTTCAGTATTGAAATTTCCTCTTGATGGATTCCTATGACTAATATGAAATGTCCTTCTTTGTCTCTTTTGATTTTAATTTGAAGTCTGTGTTGTTAGATATTAGGATAGCTACACCCACTTGTTTCTTAGGTCCATTTGATTGGAAAAAATTTTCCAACCCTTTACTCTGAAGCAATCTCTGTCTTTAAGATTGAGGTGTGTTTCTTGTATGCAGAAGAAGGATGGATTCTGTTTTCGAATCTGTTAGCCTATGCCTTTTTATACATGAGTTGAGTCCATTTGTATTAAGGGGTATAAATGACCAGTGATTGCTATTTCCTGTTAATTTAGTTTTCATTGTTGATGATGTTAATGTGTACATTTTCCCCTTCTTTGGGGTTTGCTGCTATGAGACCATCAATTATCTGTGTTTTTTGTTGATGTAGCCAATTTCCTTGGGTTAGACTTTTCCTTCTAATATTTTGTGTAGGGCTGGGTTTGTGGCTAGGTATTGGTGAAATCTGGTTTTGTCATGGAATATCTTGTTTTGTCCTTCTGTGGTGATTGAAAGTTTTGCTGGGTATAGTAGTCTGGGCTGATATCCATGGTTTCTTAATGTCTGCATAATGCTTGACCACAACCTTCTGGCTTTCATTGTCTCCTATGAAAAGTCAGGTATAATTCTGATAGGTCTGCCTTTATATGTTACTTGGCCTTTTTCCTTTGCAGCTCTTAATATTCTTTCTTTATTCTGTATGTTTAGTGTTTTAATTATTTTGTGGCAAGGGGAATTCTTTTTTATCCAGTCTGCTTGATGTTCTGTGCACTCCTTTTTTCTTCATAGGCATGTCTTTCTTTAGGTTGGGAAAGTTTTATTCTATGATTTTTGTTAAATATATTTTCTGTGCTTTTGAGTTGAACTTCTACTTTTTCTATACCTATTATTCTTAGGTTTAGTCTTTTCTCAGATGGTCTTCCTTGATCAAACCTGACTTTTCTTAACTCAGAATGAATCCACAGCCTCTCATTTCCTGTGGAAACAAAAGGAAAATCTCTTCTTCAAAGTAACATACCTTTTGACTTCAATTTTGAAGTCAAGGTATTGTCAAAATACCTATCTTGGATTAATTCAGCAGCATTTATGAGCAATTATCTTTTAGCAGCTGTTGCTCCTTCCTCAGCATTCAAATAGTTCAAAGAGAGCATAATAACATACAGTATCAAGATTCTCAGTGTATTTTTCATCTTTACATGGCTTTATTTTAACCCCTATTTCTTATATCTTTACTTGTACTTTTTGACTTTTTGAGACAGGTTCTCTGTTTATCTTTGTCCTGGAACTCCCTCTGCAGACCAGGCTGTCCTTGAACTCACAGAAATCCCCCGTCTCTGCTTCCCAAGTGCTGGGATTAAAAGTGTGTGCTACCATACCTTGAACTCACAGAGGTCTGTCTCCCAAGTATTGGGATTCAAGGTGTGTACCACCACACTCAACTACTCTCTTTCTTTCTTTTTTATTCTAAGGACTTTAACCTTTTTCTTTTCTCTCCCAAGCAAGCATATATTTTTAAAACACAGTAAACCATTTAGAGGTTTTTTTTTAATCTCTCTTTATTGTACATCTCTCTTTTTCTGACTACACGAGTCTTTAATTTACAAAGCAATATGGGTAGGATTAAAGCCATGGCTTTGACAGCTGGATCCAGCCCATTCCTTACCTTTCTGTGTTTCCAGCCTTGTGGTGGAGGAACTGAATATAGCCATGCTTATTGCCACAACTCTATGGCATTTCAAGGTCCCTGCCAGCAAGCAAGCAGCAGCAATGTGCTCACAAACCACATTCAAATGCTTTGTAGTCAGACTGCCTTATTTATTCATTAAAAGACATATAGATTTTCTTTGTGCATGAACAGTTCTTTTGCTTTGCTTGTTCTGTTTCACAGCATCTTATATACCACATATCCTTCAACCTGCTATGTAGCAGAGGGTAGCCCCAAACTTCTGATCCTCCTACTCCCACTTCCTAATGGCAGGAATTTCAGGCATGACCATCCATACCTATGATGCTAGAGATTGAACCTGTAGCTCATGTATACAAGACAAACATTCTACCAGCTGAGCTATATGCCTCTGTTTTATTCTATGCTTTCAATAATTCTGAATGATATTGTATATATCTGTCCTTCAAACACACGAAGATACAAAATAAAAGCTTAATGAAAAGATTACTCCCAAAGGATTGTAATATTATCAGTATTATAATAAAGCTTTGTACATATGACTGAGGATGCTTAATTGCTGAGGAAAAGGTAATTCACTCCATTATAGCCCAAAGTGGAATCTGAGAACTGGAGAAAGACAAACGGTAGAGATAGAGAAAGCTTGTACATCTTCAGAGGGGATTTCTATGACTTAATCCCAAATTCAATTTATTAGATAATTTCACTAGTATGTGATAACTATGAGAAAATCAAGGACAAAATATTGAAGGCTATATGGAACTCAATTCATGCAGAGTAAAGGTTTACATTTACTCTTAAATGACCATTTAATGTTTTGATGTTAAACTTTTCTTTTTTTTTAATAGTCAAGTTTGATGGTGTGTGTCTCTAATCCCAACACTTGGGAGGTAGGATGAAGAGAATCAGGAGTTCAAGGACATCTTCGCCTAACCAGTAAGTTTGAGGCCAGCCTGGGCTACATGAAATGTACTCTTGTATACATTGAAACTCCCCCTGCAAAAAAAAGTTTTCTTCTCCTATGAAATGAGGATAATTATAAATATTTGAAGTTTTTAAGTATTATGTTGCAAGAAAGACTCTTGTACACAAGAAAATACAAATAGATGTCAAATGTTGCAATTCTCATCTATTTCCTTTTTGAAAATATGCAGATCGATGAAATTATCAAACCTAGTAATAGTACTAGGGTATGACAGTTAATGTTTGTCTTTTTTGAGCTTTTGAATCCCATGAGTCATCACTGTAAAAGAACTTTCCTGCAATAAAAAAAAAAGTTGATGCAGTGGCATCCTGCCAGAAAAGGGGGAGCCTGGCAAAGTCTGGGCTATTCCCACCAGATTCGTCCCATAAAAGGACAAGAGCCTCACCTGGACCACACTAGAGACTCTGCAGAGAGAAAGGAGCTCATCTTCATTCAGTGGACAACTTTGAGTGTCTGGCCAGGTATGGAGGGGTAGGTAGTGGCTGTCAGTGGAAGAAGGAAAGTGGACTCCGGCTCAGGTCAACTTTATGGCATAGAGATACAAGGAGTTTAAAGGGGAGGAAGGAGCCTTTAATGAGGACTAGATAGGAGCTGAGACAGGGAAGGGGGGAAAGATGGTTTGGATAGAGAGTGATCTTCTTCTTGCTTTTCTCTAGATGACCATGATGAAACTCGGCTTCCTGCTGTTTATTGTCGTGGCCACCAGAGGGTACCCTGGTGAGTCTTGATACAGGACCCCAGATTCCTCTGGTCACCTCTAGCTTTAAAGAGAGTCCTCTCTAGAGTGGGTTACTTCCAGGAACTTGGTCTCTGAGGGCCAAAGATCATGCTTTTCTTGATGTTGCCTATTTGTTGCTTTTGGAGACAGGGTTTCTCTGTGTAGCCTAACTGACCTGGAACTTGATCTGTAGACCAGGCTGGCCTAAACTCAGAGATCTCCCTGACTCTGCCTCTGGAGTGCTGGGATTAAAGGCATGGGTCACCACAGCTCTGCAGATGATACCTTTTTAAAAATAATAATAATAAATTTTGACTCTGGAGTTCTGAGATTAAAGGCATGGGTCACCACAGCTCAGTCCCTGCATTTCCTCTACCTGCAAAGCTGGACTTCACTTTATTCTTCCTTTTCAGGACTTTGGACACAAACTTCTCCACACCTTCAAATCTCTTGTCTTTATTCCTAGTTACAAATCTTGTTGATTCTCAAAGGGAGGCTTTGAGAAGTTATGGAATGAGTTTAGAATGAATGACAGGGGAGGCTGGGTGTCCCATGAGTGTCAAACTCTGCATCTTCTCTAGTTAAAGAGAACGACACCAACAGCCAGGCCAATCCTGTGTCTTCCTCTCTGTTCAGAAGCTGCAAGGAAATCAAGCAAAATATCACTGGGGCACAAGGTGAGTAATGAACATTTAAAGAGCACACTGTGATCCTAACACTTGGGAACCTAAGGCGGAGGATTGAAAGCTCCAAGCCAACCTGGGGAGACCCTGTCTCAGAAATGCTTTTTTGATATAGAACATGTGACAGAGCTGGGCAGTGATATCACACAGAGACCCCAATCTCAAGGGGAAAAAAGAAAAGAAAAGATTTCATAGAATGTACATAATGGATAAATATTGCACTTAACTAATATTAAGGAGTTTTAGTCAAGGGCAACTTTAAAAATGGTAGGGATCACCACTATCCATATCCAGAAACTTTTCATTCCTTAAAAAAAATTCTGGGGCTGGAGAGATGGCTCAGTGGTTAAGGTTAAGAGCATTGCCTGCTCTTTCAAAGGTCCTGAGTTCAATTCCAAGCAACCACATGGTGACTCAAAACCATCTGTAATGAGGTCTGTTGCCCTCTTCTGGCCTGCAGGCATACATGTAGATAGAATATTGTACACATAATAAATAAATATTTAAAAAAAATTCTGTAGCCACAAAATAATAAATTCCTGTGTTCCCTGTGAGCCGCTGTCTGTTTCCTACGTCTATGAATCTGACAATTCTTGTTACACCGTCTGAGTAATCTGCCTTATTTCATTAACATGCTTCGCAGCTCATATGTGCTGTAGGAGAGTTCATTTATTTTTAAAAGATTGGTTATTATTAGTGTGCATAGATACACATGTCTGTGTGGGAGAATGTGTACATGTGTGTGCAGGTACATGCAGAGTCCGGAACAGGCCATCCATCCACTCTGGAGCTGGAGTGACAGGCACTTGTACACTGCCAAGTGTGAGTGCTGGGAGCCTGACTCAAGTCCTCTGCTAGAGCAATACTTGCACTTAACCATGGAGTCGTTTCACCAGCCCACTTCACTCTTTTTTATGAATTCTTTCAGTTCTTGTGGCCAGAGCTGTAACAAACATGAATGTCCATATCTGAGTCCCTGTTCCCAGTTCTGTGGAAATCTACCGAGGGGAGTTGCTAAGTCCTTAAAAATACTGTGTTTAACTTTAGAAAAGAAACATCACTAACAGTTTGGGTAATTCCATCTTAAACCTCAGTCACAGAAGCATGGCTTTCTGAACTAAAGCACAGTCCCAGGGACACCTGTGGTGACACACTCAGGGTATGAAGCATTAGCCATGTTTGCAGTTCCTAGAGCCATTTTGTTTCTGGAGCAGAGATGGACAATGAGCCTGAAAACAGGTGGACTGTGGACTGCTTCTCTCTACAGATGGCCTCTATTTCCTTCGCACGGAAAATGGTGTCATCTACCAGACCTTCTGTGACATGACCACTGCTGGTGGTGGATGGACCCTGGTGGCCAGTGTGCATGAGAACAACATGTATGGGAAGTGCACAGTGGGCGATCGCTGGTCCAGTCAGCAAGGCAACAGAGCAGACTACCCAGAGGGGGATGGCAACTGGGCCAACTACAACACCTTTGGGACTGCAGAGGGGGCCACAAGTGATGACTACAAGGTTGGTACACTCTGTAGTCACTTGGGAAAGTGTGAGGATGTGAGTGTAGCTCAAGGATGTCATGGAGAGGGTGGGAAGGTTGTCCTTCAACACAGGGCTGAAGAAGTGAAAAGAACTTACCTTGTGTCGCGGACCGTCCCTCTCGGAGACCACCACCCACGGGAGACCAGGGTGTAGGATAGGATAGTCAGGATACGATGCAAGGGAAATGACAGACAGACACACTGTGTAGTGAAAATCTGCTGTAACTTTACTTCTGCAAAGCTTTAGTTTTTATACAGATCAAAGAACTTGGCAGGTTTATTACATCACCCCACTCAGGGTTTCAGACATAAATCAAGATTAAGCATAACCAAAATAGAGCTTCTTCTACGTGCTCCTTTTTCCGTGCTCAAGATATTGGCAAGGACTTTTAGTTTTTGTTTTGTCTTTTAGAACTCTGTCTCACACCATTATTTACTTTCTACTGTGGGAGACTAGTTCTCAAGGTCCTGTGTTTAGCTTTCCATCTATATAGTTTTTATTCTTTACTCCATATCCCCTAATAGTTTTCTCACTTTCTCATGATAGTTCCTATACCAATATATAAAAACTAGTCTCATGTTATCAATAATTTTCTTTCTTTCCTTCTTACTATAAAGACGCCAGGGCTTTTGAGATCTAGCTAATCTTTTCATAAAGGGGAATTTTCTCTAACTCTCCTTTTCTCTCTAAATCTGATTCACTATGACAATTCCCTCGTAACATATCAACTTTAGCCGCTTCTGTTTCATAAATAATAAAGTTTCCCAGGCTCATGTGGC
>NW_026067925.1:444374-453240 GCF_014885135.2 Alexandromys fortis | reverse complement strand
TTCTGTTTCATAAATAATAAAGTTTCCCAGGCTCATGTGGCGTGGGGCATACTTCAGTTCCTCAAGGACTGCTTTATTGAACAGTGGAGCCAAGCCAAGGACGTACTTTGATTTCTTGGTAAGTGGTCAGCTATAAACAAGAAAATTGAGAAATACAGAGAAAGATCATACAGGGTGTCAGGAGGGCTCGCTCTCAAGGCTATCTCCAGATACGAGATTTGCCTAGGGCATCAGGTCCTCTCTGGACTGCTGATTGCCAGGGGGACCACCTGGGGCTTCGCTCCAAGAAGCTCTAACCCCAATCCTTCAGCAGGCAAAAGCCAGCGTAGAGGCATTTTGTCACTACACGGCAGTCACTGCTGTGGACGTGGCAACCTTGAATCTCAGCATCCTACCAAGTAGGGTTTTCAGTAAGTAGGTGGTGGTGATGGGACCACTGCCCTTGGAAATAAGGACATCTGAACATGGCTGACCCTCTGTCCACCTGGAGCCCAGAGATACTAGCTGTGCTGGACACTGTGCATGAGGGTCTTCTGCTTAGTGAAATCTTCTGTCTGGTCAGGCTCAGTGTTGGTTGCTTTCCAGAACCCTGGCTACTTTGACATCCAGGCTGAGAACCTGGGCATCTGGCATGTGCCCAATAATAGCCCCCTGGAAAATTGGAGGAACAGCTCCCTGTTGCGGTATCGCACTTTTACTGGCTTCCTGCCACACATGGGCCATAACCTGTTTGGCCTGTACCAGGTACTGGAGACTACTGGGTGTGGAGAGAGAGGCAGGTGTTTAAGGTTGGATGGGTTGTGTTACGTCTTTCCCTAATTCTAAGTGTATTGAGCCAAGGAAGACAAAGGATAGATGTATGTAGAAAAGAGGAGAGGAGAAAGGAGGGGAGGGGAGAGGAGAGAGAGAGGAAGTGTCTGAGATGTCAGAGAGACACAAAGGAAAGGATTCTTTCTTATCTGACTAGTTTGGAAACAATCTCACTTACTGGACACATGCAGGCCTTCTCTGTGCAGGGCAGTGTTTCTGAGATTGCCAATGCTGCCATCCTTATGCAGTTACTTCTTTTTATTTCCTTGTAGATGTACCCAGTGAAATATGGAATAGGGAAGTGTTGGACTGACAATGGCCCAGCATTGCCTGTGCGCTATGACTTTGGTGATGCACAGAAGGCAGCCTCTTATTACTCCCCCAGTGGCCAGAGTGAGTCTCTAACGCACCTCTGAACCCTGTGCAGGACAAGTGTTAAACTCAGTTATGACAAGCAGCAGCCATGCAGCAGCCATTTACCATCCGCCACAGCCTGCTTCTCTTCTGTGAATGCTTCTGTTTTGAGTTACTTCACTCAATTGATTTCCCTTGGCTTCTCAACTATCACTAACTCGTTTTTCAGCTTAGGAGACTGCAGCACTGAAGTCCAAGAACTTGTCAACGAGCACAGGGCATAAGCAGGAGAGTCAGCATTTGCACCAGGGATGAATGGTTCCAAAATCGACTCTTTGCAACATCATTATCAGTCAAAAGTTTTTTAGGAACAAACCAGTTTCCGTGTGCACAAAGCTGAACAACAGGAAAATATGGTTTTCTTTCAGTTGTGAGGGATATCTGCCATGTTGTTTGATAGAACTGAAAATGCGGCATATACTCTTTATAAACGCTAAGCTTGTGCTGTATAATTCAATGCTCTTCTTATTTATGCTTGGGATGTAAGGTTTAAAGAAAAGTTAGCAAGGTAAATATGAACAGAACCAGAATGAATGCACTTGCTTACTGTTGTGACCTGGGAGATATTCGGTAAACACCTTGCCGTATCAGAAATTTCTCCATCCAAGCTCTGGCAGATGGGGACTTTTTAACAAGGAACCAGCTCCTGGGGTCTGTGGATGGGAATAGATGTAATTCCCCCAAGGGTCTGATATTTCAAACTGTATATCTGGATCCTTTCAACACCAAACTTCAAGCTGACAACTATTTCTAGCATTATCCTTGAATGTTGTTTTCTGTCTCTTGTTTTCAGATGAATTCACTGCAGGATACATCCAATTCAGAGTGTTTAATAATGAAGGAGCAGCCAACGCCTTGTGTGCTGGGATGAAAGTCACTGGATGTAACACTGAGCATGTGAGTCTGTGTAGTGACCAAAGAGGCTCACGAATAAGACTGGGGTTGTCTGTGTGTATTTGTGTTTATTGAATATAGGAGACTGCCCTGTTAATGTGTGTACATGTATGAGAGTGTGACCTTTCCCTGTGCCTGCTTGGTCTCATGAATCAGAAGTTCTATCTAGATACAGAAATCCTGTGTTGTCGAAAACCATGGTCAACATTACAAACTTCTAATGCACTGTTGCTGTTTGCTTAGCTTTTGGGATAAAGCACTCAGTGACCAGGAATGAGGGTGACACTTGTATTCAGGAAGTTGTGTGCAAACCTTTGGGGCTGAGATTGTTAGAGAGTCATCGGGTACTGTCACTCACCACCTGGGATTTAGCTTTCAGAGTGAAAAATAATTCTTTCTATCCGCTTCCAAGACTTGTACAGGTGTTCATTGTGTCAAGGGGTTACTATGAGAGTCCTGAACATCTGGTAGACCTCTCAGGTGATTCTCTTCCATATCACCAGGAATTTCTCTTGTTGGATGTTGGCATATCAACTGAGCACCAAGGCAGGTGGACTCTGCTCCACTGCAGCAAACTGATGTCCCACTGAGCCTGGGATCATTAGACTCAAATTGTTTTGTTTTGCTCTTTTGATACTTTTTCACCAAAAGCAAATTGAGAATAGGGTCATTTTATTGCCAGAGTGAAGTCTGTAACAAGTTAGCATGTTCTGGAAAACATGGTAATGCATATATTCAATCCCAGCATTTGGGTGGTGAGTTTGAGGCCATCCTGGTCTAAATAGTGAGTTCCAGATCAACCAGAGTTACATAGTAAGAAACTATTTTTAAAAAATGGCATGTTCTTTTGGGATTCCGACATCTGTAAAATAACAGTCTGAGGAAAAGGGTCATCAGCTCCTGGCAGATGATTCTGAGGATTTCAGAGTCCACTTATTTCTTAGTCAGTAGCTTACCCTCACCTGGTCGTGAGGAGGCAGCTCTGCTATCAAGGAGGACCTTGGGACTGCGAAGTGGAATGATTAAATAGGGAGAATATCTGGTGTTGTACCAATAGTACCAAACTATCTTCAATTTTGTTAAGTAAGATAGTTGTGGAATACAGGAAGTGCTAATTTTGGAAATGTTTAACATGGACTAGATCAGGAAACAATTTTTACATCAGACCGGTGGGTTTTGGGACTGTATAAAGTGGTGAACATCACTGCAATCTTTTAACAGGTAGATACAATTAATGTGAGCATTCTTTATCTTTCAAAGATGACACTGGTAGCCTAGAGGTGACCGATTCTAATGGAGGAAAAACTAAGCATAAGGTAATAAGTATTGGCTTCAAAGGTTCAAATTAGAGCCTGATGTGATGAAAACTTGGGGGTGGGAATAAATGAGTTCCAAAGAATTTAAATTTATTAATAGTTGAACACAGACATTGGGCATTGAAGACACTTATAATGAGTATTTTTCTGTTCCATCAGCCAACTCTCAAATGATAACACAGAGAGTTCTTATTAATTATGAAAGCTTGGCCTTAATTTAGGCTTGTTTCTAACTAGCTCTTAAAGCTTAAATTAACCCATATTTTTTTAATCAGGTTCTTGCTTGTTACCTCATCTCCATTTATGCCTATCCTGCTTCTTCCACCTCTGGCTGGTAACTGCCTTTCTTCTTCCCAGAACTCCCCCTGTCCAGAAGTCCCACCTATACCTTCTGCCTAGACATTGCCCATTTAGCTTTTTATCAAACCAAGCACAACAACACATCTTCACACAGCGCAAAGGAATATTTCACAACAGACATTTTGAAAAATTTCATGGTTTTCGTTTGAGTAGGTGCATATCAAATAGTAAACCAAGATGTCTAGATGCTGAATATGTTTGGGATCAAGGATGGATATATACTTATATGATGTTGGATTTTTAAAAAAACATTTGTTTGATTTTGCTTGTATGTGTGTGCATGTATATTCAAGTGATCACAGCAGTCAAAGTGGACATTGGATCCCTGGAAATCAGAATTGGGTACTGGAAAGTTGGGATTGGGAAATCTTTTGATTAGATACTGGGAACTGATATGGATGCTGGGATCTGAACTGTGGTTCTCTGATAGAGTAATTAGATGTCTTAACCTGGGGTTATCTCTCCAGCCTTCTTGTTACTAGCTTGTTTGGAAGGGGGTTTGTTTTGTCTTGTTTCAGATGTATTTATTTAATTTGATGTGTATGAGTGTTTTGTCTACATGAATGTTTTATATATTGCTTGAGTTTTTGGTGCCCTTGAGCCAGGAGAGGGCATTTTATGCCCTGGAATTGGAATTATAACAATTGTGAGCCCCATATGGATGGGTTCTGGAACACAAGCCTGGTCCTCTGTAAAAGCAGCAAGTACTCTTAACCACAAAGCTATCTCTCTAGCCCCAGTGTTGCATGCTTTGATCAGTGATGGTCTTTGAATATGATGGGGGTCCCAAAGGATTTGTATTGCCCACTAACATCATAGTCAATCTAGTTTCTGTAAGTACCGCCTATGATGTCCACAATGACAACTTGTCAATGAACTAATCCCCATTTATAAGTTATTTGTAGCTGTAAGTAACTGGGTTGTTGCTGTTTTGTTTTGTTTTGTTTTTTGTTGCCATGTGGTGTATGTGTAAAGGTCCTAAGAGTGATTATAAGTGGCAGTCCAATTTTTAAGTCTTAAATTTAAGAAATATTTAGATTAGAGCTAGGGATTTTAGGCCATAAGTGAATTGTTCATAACTAACACTAAAAGGGTAACACAAAGTACAAGAGAACTGTAATGTGTCCCCTCTGGGAAGTAGCACTTCAGGGATTCATGAATGAACTCTATCCAGGAAACCTGAGGACAACGATTAGAGAAGTTGAAGGAAAAGTGGGAAGAGACAGTGGTGCCACTAAAGTCAATGTAAGGGCCTTTACGGATCAAATAGGATGATACTACCAGTGGAAAGTCTGGGGGGGGGGGGGAATAACACTGAAGTTGCTGTTCAGTTGTCTCTCGGCTCATCAGCTTTGTTAGTTTTTTGCCACTGTGATAAATACATGAGAGAAGCTAAATATAGAAAGAAGGGTGTGCTAGCTAGTTTTATGACAACTTGACACAAGCTATAGTCATCTGAGATGAGGGAACCTCAACTGAGAAAATGCCTCCATAAGATCAGGCTGTAGGCAAGACTATGGAGCATCTTCTTAATTGCTGATTGATGAAGAAGGGTCCCGCCCATTGTGGGTGGTGCCACCCCCAGCTGATGGTCCTGAGTTCTGTAAAACAGTCTGAGCAAACCATGAGGAGCAAGACAGAAAGTTGTACTTCTCCATGGCCTCAGTATCCATTCCTGCATCCAGGTTCCAACACGGTTTGAATACGTGCCCTGACTTCCTTCAGTGATGAACAGTGATGTGAACGTATAAGCCAAATATAGTTTTTTTCCCCAAGTTGTTTTAATCGTGTTGCTTCATTACAGCAAGAAACACAGTAAACCTGATTAATGTCTAAGGCTTTATTAATTTCATGGTTTCCGAGATTTTAACCCCTTGTCATTTGGCTCTGTTGCTTTTAAATCCATAGCGGTGCAGGAATATTATGCAGGAAAGACATATCAGAGCAATTTGGCTCATTGCATAGCCACAAGGAGCCAAGAAAGACCAGGAAAGATCAGGGCAAAATACCCTTCAAAACATGCCACTCACAACTTCAGTGATCTATTTCCTCTAACCAAATACCCCACTCCTATCCCCAGTTTCACCACCTCCCAATAGTCAGTTCAAAATTGGAAATCCATCAATGAGTAGCCAAGCCTTTCCCCAAAGTTCTGCCTCTGAATGTTACTTACACTGGAGAAGAAGGTCTTGGGGACATAACACCTTTGGGAGGGCACTTTATATCCAAACCATAACACCATCTGAACTCTCATTGCTACTTCCTTCCCCTGTTTTTCAGCACTGCATTGGTGGAGGAGGATTCTTCCCAGAAGGTGACCCCGTACAGTGTGGCGACTTCTCTGCCTTTGATGGGAATGGATACGGAACTCACATTGGGTACAGCAGTAGCCAGGAGATAACTGAAGCAGCTGTACTTCTGTTCTATCATTGAGAACTTTGTGGTGTGGGATCCAGACATCTTCTCCAGTCTATGAATTCACATGTGCTGGAAAAAAACTTATCTAGTAACTAGAATGCTAATGACACAGGAAAGGAGAATAAACAGTGTTCATTGCAAGCTTGGGTGTCTTCATAATTTTTTTTTGTGCAAGTGTGAGAGATTTCAAAAGGGTTTTTGCTGCCCTGTATGATTCTCTTGGGATGACTCTGTGTGTGTGTGTGTGTGTGTGTGTGTGTGTGTGTGTGTGTGTGTGTTTGCACCTCAGTATGTCTGTTTCACTCTGTGGGTGGAGGTCACACAAGCTATTATGCCATGGGCCATGGAGGCCAGAGGACAATTTTTAACTCAGTTTTCTACTTCTACCATGTGGATCCCGAGAATCAAACTCAAGTCACTGGGCTCACTGGCAAGCACCCCCTACTAGGCGAGCCATCTTGCTGGCCCCGCATGATTAGGACAAAGAACGAGGCCAAGATAGAAGAGAAAATTCAGGAAAGAACAGCTATCAAAAATCAGGTTATTAAGAATAGAAAAGGAAACAAGAGAAAATGAAAACAAGTAGAGAGACCACTAGCAATTTGTCATCCAGGATGTAAAAAATCTAGTTCAAACAAGATAAATACTCTTCCCTGTCCCAACATTCTTTTTAATACATACTAAACATATTAATATGTTTTGCCTACATGTATACATGCACCATGTGTGTGCAGTGCCCAAGGAGGCCAGAAGAGGGCATCAAATCCCCTGGAACTGGAGTTATAGACAGTTGTGAGCTATGAGGGAACCAAACCTATGTTTTCTGCAAGAGCAGTTTAAGACAAATTTCATACACATAAGACTCCGTCAGAAAAAAAAAAAAAAGAAGAGGTGAGGAGAAAGAAGAGTAAGAAGAGGATGGAAAGGGAATAGGGAGATGACTCAGCAGTTACAAGGACTTTTTTTTTTCAAAGGATCCAAGTATAGTTACCAGCACTCACTTCAGGCTGCTCACAACCCCCTAGAGTCCCAGTTCTAGGGAATCCAAAGACCTAATCTGGACTCAGCAGGCACCTGCACACAATATGGTATATATATATATCCACAGAGAAACACATATATATAATTCTTTTACATATTTTTTATTTTAATTTTTAAAAACAAAGCAAGAAAATTGTGAGGTAACATTCCTCCTCCCTGTCCTGTATCCCTGGGTGTTTGAGAAGCTACTTAAGAGAGTATGGCTGGAGGTCGCATCACTCAGAGGAAGAGGTGAGAGGTCCACCTGCCCTTGTGCTCATACCCTTGGTTCTGATCCCACATGCCCTGCTCACATCCCTTCCCATCCCACTTCCTGCCCCCACACCTACCTTGGGCAGATACCAGCTGCTCAGGTACAGACCAAGTCAGTCAGAAGAACGTGTATGAAGCTCTCCTACCCTCAGAACCCCCACATGCAGCCTCAGATGAAATACAAAAGACCCAAGCTACTGACACACTGTTGCTCAGGTGCGGGCCACACCATTCAGAAGAGTACCAACCCCTACTGGACCAAAGGCCATACTAGCTGCCAGGAGTCCAGTCCCCAACTCTGACAAAAACTCCCTGCTTGAACGGAGTTCACACCAACTGCTAGCAGTACAGGCACCCCAGGCTCCTCAAGTCACTTCTAGCCTTAAAGGCAGTCAGCACCAGCCTTGGATACTTTCCAGGCTTGAGAGCCAGAGATCACGCTTTTGTTGTTATCATTCCTGTTGTTTGTTGTTTTTGGAGACAGGGTTTCTCTGTATAGCCTTGGGCTGTCCTGGACTTGATCTGTAGACCAGGCTGTCCTCAAACTCAGAGATCTTCCTACCTCGGCCTCCCAAATGCTGGGAATAAATAAATGGGTCACCACAGTTCATGCCTCTAAAAATAATAATAATTATTATTATTATTTTAAATTAAATATGATTGCATTCTTTTCCCACTCCTTTTCCTCCCTCCAGCCTTTCCCAATTATTGCCACCCTCAGTCTGTACGAAGATAAATTTTGTTTGGTTGTGGGTTTATGTTCTTTTCCTGGAATGTAAATACAACCTATGTCATCCATCATAGAGATGATGCCTTTGAGATGTAGGCTGGGTGCTGATTGCCGCTTGAAGGAATTGGACAGCAGCAGTGAGATTGTTGAGAAAGGCCCTGGTCCTCACTCTATACTTGTGTGTAACTCTAGAGGAAATTCTGAAGGAACTGTGTCCCATCCTAGTCATTCCTTATGCTTAGGACCTTGGCCTTTGAGTTTCAGTGCCAAGGGAACGGTCTGGTTTGTGACCAGAGAATGTTTACTTCAATTCTGCTCTCTACAAGAACTCAAAAATTATTTTAAATGTGTAATTCCTCTTCACTGATATTTTGGTATCTTTAAGGAAGAAGGCAAGTCCCTAAATGTCATCTTATGTGATCTCCACATGATAATCTTTGTCAGCTTGATATTAGACACCAGGGAACTGAGGCTCAGACACAGTGAATACAATCTAAAAATGTTTGACTTGTACCCATGGAGCTACTTACACCTGAGCAGCTCTGACACCAAAGTTCTCATTTGTTTCCACTCGTCTAGGTGCTCAGAGGACTTTGCAGAGTTGAGGCCAATTTGCAAGGCTTTTGCTTCC
>NW_026067925.1:320502-440630 GCF_014885135.2 Alexandromys fortis | reverse complement strand
GTCTAGTTTCTTGAGTTCTTTATATATTTTGGAGATCAGACCTTTGTCTGTTGCGGGGTTGGTGAAGATCTTCTCCCAGTTCAGTGGGTTGCATTTTTGTCTTAGTGACAGTGTCCTTTGCTTTGCAGAAGCTTCTCAGTCTCAGGAGGTCCCATTTATTCAATGTTGCCCTTAATGTCTCTGCTGGTGGGGTTATATGTAGGAAATGGTCTCCTTTGCCCATGTGTTGTAGAATACTTCCCGCTTTCTCTTCTATCACGTTCAGTGTGTTCAGACTGCTATTGAGGTCTTTAATCCATTTGGACTTGAGGTTTGTGCATGGTGATGGATATGGATATATTTTCATTCTTCTACAGATTGACATCCAGTTATTGGCTTACTGATAAATATTAATTTAACCCATCTCCATTAATCTGTGCATCACCACAAGATCATTACCTACCAGCGAAGTTTTGGTGTGTCTGTCTCCAGTGGAGGCTCCATGGCTTCTACCTGACTCTGCCTCCTTTCTCCCAGCATTCCTTTTAGTTTTTCCCACTTAGCACTGTTCCCCTATAGCTCTGCTATAGGCCCAAAGAAGTTCCTTTATTAACCAATGATATTCACAGCAAACAGAGGGAAATCCCACATCAATTAAACATGTTTGTAGTTCCTAGAGCTGTTCTGTTTCTAGAGCAGAGATGGACAATGAGCCTGAAAACAGGTAGACTGTGGATTGGTTCTCTCTACAGATGGCCTCTATTTCCTTTGCACGGAAAATGGTGTCATCTACCAGACCTTCTGTGACATGACCACTGCTGGTGGTGGATGGACCCTGGTGGCCAGTGTGCACGAGAACAACATGTATGGGAAGTGCACAGTGGGCGCTGGTCCAGTCAGCAAGGCAACAGAAGAGAAAACCCAAAGGGGGATGGCAACCGGGCCAACTACAACATCTTTGGGACTACAGAGGGGGCCACAAGTGATGACTACAAGGTTGGTACACTCTGTAGACATTTGGTAAAGCGTGAGGATGTGAGTGTAGCTCAAGCAGGCCATGGAGAGGGTGGGAGAAGAAGTGACAAGTGCTTACCTTAAATCCTTCAAAGTAGGGTTTTCTGTAAGTAGGAGGTGCTGGAACCTTGGAAATGGGTCATCTGAGCATGGCTGGCCCTCTGTCCACCTGGAGCCAAAAGGCTTGAAAATTGCCTTTTGAAACCAATGTTCTATGTGCTAACATTTCATAGCCATTTGACTTAAATGAATATTTTCTGCCAACTGAACATTTCCATGTTCTATGGAATAAATTTTGCCTGCTAATTTATCATCCATGGAATGAATCCTTTTGGTAATTTCTCAGTGTCAATTTGTAAAGTCTATGACATTTCAGTAAGTTTTTCTTTCCTGGAAATTTTATCAAACCATATCTTAAGGATGTAACATGAATTTCCAGACTATAGCAACTATGGTTAAGAATGTATACATCCCAGACACATCCTAAATCTCCTCTAAAATTCCATCCATAGTAGAAATGAAAAGGTTTTTAAATTCCTGGATGGTGATATTATCCACAATTTGGTGTAGAAAACTTATTTATTTATCAATCTAATATTTCGTTATCAAATAATTTACCTCCATTAAAATCCTCAGAAAACTGTGGTAGGTGTAATAATCTTGATTGATCAGCAGGTGGAGCCAGTGTTCACGTGGCAGGTTCTGGTGGCTGCTGAGATTTTTATGGTGTAATAAGGATGTTGGCCAGCAGGTGTTGCCATTGTAACACTAAAGTATTGGAGCACAACCTGAAAAAACCTGTGAGACCTAGCAAAGCTGAAACAAATTGTATCTAACACAATTGGTTAGATTTGGTTATAACCTGATTAGGGGATGGGGTACATGCCAAGGGAAGATGGCAGGCATGCGGAGCAACCGGAGAGCACTCCTAACAACCAGATCAATAATCACTGGCGGGAAGTGCCTATCCTGTAGTCTTAGAGGGATTGATTGATTGCACACAGGAAACCCAGAGCACGTAATTTAAAACCCAGTGTTCACCAAGCATGGTGGGTCTCGCCTTTAATTCCAGCACTAGGGAGGCAATGGCAGGCGAATCTCTATGAGTGCAAGGCAAATTCCAGGTCAGCCAAAGATACACACAGAAACCCTGCTTGGCTGAGGGATTGGCTAGACGCAGGCCCTGCTCCTATAGGGCGGGATGGTCTGAGGCTGTGGAAAAAACACTTGTGCTTGGGCATAGGACAGGCCAGACTGTGACTGCCGTGACTATTCCCTGACCAGACCTAGTGTCTTTGGGATTGGGTTGGAGACAGCCTCAGTCCACAAAACAGCACGCTCATATGCAAAGCAGTTCAGGTCAGACAGAAGCACAAGGCAGATTAGAATCATTGAGCTGTTACAACAGCCACAGGGTTCAGACAGTGGGGGAGAGAGGAGACTGGGGTGGCTAATGTGACTAATACACAGCCTATGGCACTGTGCATGGGGAGATCAGCTCAAGATAGGAAAGGGCAAGCAGCCTAACCCATGGTTTCTGAGGAGCTCCACCATGTCCAGGTGGCAGCTAACAGATGTCTGAAGGCTCTGGGTCCCACCGAACAAGGATGTTACAGCTAGCTACAGGCCATGGGTTTCAATTCACCTTTGTGAAGCATGAACTCACAAAGGCATAAAAACCGATTTATTAGGGGATGCAATGAGAAGGACAAACTCACAGATACAGTGTAAGGCTGAAGTCACCTCTGATCCCGTGCCATATCTCTGCCATTTGGGTCTCCAAAGATGCTAAGTACCATGCCACACACCAGCCAGAGCAAGAGAGTGAGCTTGCTTTGGTCATGATGTTTCATCGCAGCAATAGTAACGCTTGATGGTTTCCGAGATTTTAACCCATGGTCATTTGGCACTGTTGCTTTTAAATTCATAGTGGAGCAGGAATATCATGCAGGAAAGACATATCAGAGCAATATGACTCACTTCTTAGATACAAGAAGTCAAGAACGACCGGGAAAGGTCAGAGAAAGATACCCTTCAAAACATGCCACTCACACCTTCAGTGATCTATTTCCTCTAACCAGACACCCCCTTCCATACCACCACCACCTCCCAATAGTCAGTTCAAATGGTAACTCTGTTAGTGATTGACTAACTGATGAAGGCAGGGTCCTCATATTTAGTCCCTTCCCCAAAGTTCTGCCTCTGAATATTACTTATCCTGCAGATCAGGTCTTCAGTATCTAACACCTTTTGATAGGAAACTTTATATCTGAACCATAACACCTCTCATTGCTACTTCCTCCCCCTGTTTTTCAGCACTGCATTGGTGGAGGAGGATTCTTTCCAGAAAGTGACCCCCTGCAGTGTGGTGACTTCTCTTCATTTGATTGGAATGGATACGGAACTCACATTGGGAGCAGCAATAGTCGGAAGATAACTGAAGCAGCCGTGCTTCTGTTCTACCGTTGAGAACTTTGTGGTGTGGGACCCAGAATTCTTCCCCACAACAACTCCACCTGGTTAATATGATGTCATGATACTGATAGCACTACAAGGCCTATTTTGGGTACTAGCTGCACAAGATGGTTCCAGCTTGGTTAGCTGAAATGGTGCACATCATTTACAACGTTCTGGCCAGACCTCCACAAAATACTCAGAGACTGTTTGCAATTTTACCAGACATTAATCCTGGAATTTAGCCATCATTTATTTTCACAGGATCCCCTAAGAAGAACATCTCCCCGATGACCGCTGGAAGCAATTTTAGAGGACAACATCCCCTCTTCCAGGAAAGTTTGCCCTCAGGCTTAGGGACATTATTTAGGAGTTTATTATAATTGGTATACGGTTGAGGGATTAGGGAAGAATTTTATAGGCTTAGGGATCTTTTTTTTTTTTAAAAAAAAAAGAAGGATAATTGGATGATGGGATAATAGATTGGTATTTGTGAGTTATTGTTTTTAGACAATTATATTAGTATAGATTCTTGTATGTTGATACAAAGTTAAATTTATTGAATATTATATGCATGTATGCTTCTACCTCTGTTTAAAACATTGTTTATGTATTGATATATATATATTTATCATATTGCAGTGTACATTACTACCTCTGATCAAGATACTTCTACATTGTTTACATCTGACGGTCATTGTCCTCATTTATTGTACAGTTGTTTATTGTCTTAGTCTTTAAGTTAGATAGGTATTGAGAATTATAGATCAATAGTCATCTATGTTTGTCATATTTATAATTAGGCTAATAAGGTTCTTTAGATACATAGAAATTATATTCAGTATAGATAGATAATCTTCAACCTCTTCAAAAAGCTGTAGAAAATGGCCTTTAATCTAACTTAGAGTTCCATGGTAGTGAGACACAATCGCTCCTGGCAACACCGATCTATTCCAGAGAGAATGTTGAGCACCAAAGACACTCCACCTGGAGCCTTTCTTTTTGGCAGAACTGGCCTTTGGGCGAAGAAATGACCATACCTCAACCACTGACAGAGATACAGAGTATCCATAAATGGATAAAGCAGGACTGTTATATCCTGCCAAGACAGGATAAGATAATTTTGAAAACTTTCTTGCCTTTGAAAATGGTATGTCAGTTACATTAGGCCTTAACCAAAGTTGGTTGCTTCAACATTGCAAATGAGACTTTGGGTGATTGCCCAGGTAGTCAGTTGTCTCTGTCATTTGTTGCACAATTTGGAAGTTTCTCAATTGCACTTCCTGTTTACTCAAGTAATATTGCTTCCCTTCTCAGATCTTTGATGGCGCTGAAGATTAGATAATTGTAGTTACCTTCCTCATGATTTAGCCAAGCTTAATTTCAATGCAATAGTTAGACTCCTTGAAATAGAATGTTTAGTAAAACTCTTGTTATGCATTCCTTGCTTAATATTGTTTATTGTTTGTAATTTTATATTTGGTATCTCTTCCTATTGTATATAGTTGTATTGGGTTTGGATCAATCTTGTTTGACAAAAGGGCGCGATGATGGGGAAACTCTATCAACCAATTACATCTAGTTAGGGTGTGGCTACCTGGGGCCCAGGTAGAAAAACTGGGAGGACCCAGATGCGCTCCCTCTCCGCCGGTGCCCGCCAGACAGATAGGATGTCAAACCTCCCACTCTTGTAGCGTGAGTTTTCCCTTTTTAACCATTAAAATATAACTGTCATTCTTGAGCTGGCCTGGTTATTTATCGTACAGACCTAATTCGCAACAAATGGGTTAACTTAAGTTATAAAACTTAGAGAGTAACAAGCCTAAGCTAAGGTCAAACTTTTATCATTAATAAGAAGTCTTTGTGTCATTTTTGAAAGTTGGCAGCACAAAGAAAAATCTGTTTAAATAATACACACACACACACAACAGAGCAAACACAGCTTCCTAGCGGCACAGTTTCTCATTTGGAGCCTTGGGTCTCCCAGCAGCTACCTGTGGGCTTGAACCACCAGCACATCATGAGCTAAGCTGTATGGTGGTTTTAAGATTTGACTCATGAGGTCACAGAATGATGCAGGTGCCTAGTAAAGCAAAGTCCAGGCAGAAAAATAAAATATAGACACCCGTAGAAAAAAATAAATTGTTAAAATAAACAAGCCTTTAAAGAGAGAAGTAAAATAAACAAAAAAGAAGCCATGTAAGAATGGAAATATTATAACATAAGGACTTTAAACCTTATGTGGTGCATTGCTAATTTTGAATTTTTTGAATGTTTATGAACAGACAACAGCTGCTGAGAGACATTGGTTGTGGAAAGCACTGCTGAATTAAACCAACCAATATATTTTAGAAATGCCTTAACTTTAAGATGGAAGTTAAAATATGTCTTACATTGGAGAAGAGGTTATGCTTTTGTTTTCATAGGACACAAAAGATTGTGAATTCCTTCCAGGTAAATAGAAATCATATTTGACCAGGGGAAGACTACCGAGTATCTTGGCTACAGACGTGAGAGAGAAAGCCAAGAATGACTTCAGGACAGGTGATGTGTAAGCTGATCACTCTGCATAGGAACTTCTCAGAGATGAAATGAGACATAATAAATCTTCTTAGCTACAGAGACCTCATGACTTATTATTACATGCTATCCTTTCATATACCGTGGATAGAGACTTGTATTACACTTTGGTTATGCAGTCCAGGTGGTCTTATAAAGTTGACAGATCCCTTTTACCTTCTCAAATATAGAATAAAGAAAATCATTTTTAACTGATTTGTGCACACCACACATTCCAGACTTGTGTTAATGCAGATATGCATGTTACCTTTAAAAGTTTGTGTGTTTTCAGAGTGAGGACACCAGACACCAATGAAAATGGAAAATGGGTGGCTCAGGTGATCCAGCCTCTCAGGGTGCCTCTGTTGTGGTTTCCTCAGAGTTCTACATCAGAACAGCTTCAAGGATGCTGGCTGAGAAAGTCCAGCCTCACAGACTACTTCAACCAGACTTCAGATAAGTCCTACATTTTTCCATCACACCGAAACTAGACAACAGCTAGCTCTCCCAGTTTTTGTCCATTATCCCAATTTTCAAAAGGTCCCCTAGAGATGCCATTGCTCCCAAACAACATAAGGAAGTCTAGAGAACATGACATCCACACTCCTAAGAGGTGGGGTGGGTGGTTTTTGGTCACTCAGTGGGTTATAGATATTTGTCATCATTTAGGGAGTTGGCTACAAGTTGTTATTGGTAATGGTCAGGAAAAAAAACTGAACAAAGGAGATTAGATTCAAGGATTACATTCTGAAAAGAAAAAAAGAAGAATATAGAAATGACAGGGTAAAAGGATAGATTATTGAATTATTGAATCTACTTTTCAGCTGAAAAAAAACAGCTACTAGTCTCAAATATTTCACAGTGGTAATGATTTCTTGTATACTGATAGAACTTCAAGGTTATTTTTGGTATACTTTACATAAGTATCTACTCTTGTTTAATGTATTGTACCTATGCAGCTCATTATAAATGGAATGTAAAGTTTTTGTCCTTGAAAACTATTTAGGAAAATAAAGAAATACTGTTTAATACTTAGTCATCTATAACAATCAAACTGATTGAACCAAGGGTGTGAGAGGTTTCCAAGGGCAGGTGGGCCTCTTACCTATTCTTGTTCTGGCTTGGCCACCAGCAATATTTCTTCAAATATAACCTTTCAAACATCCTGAGGGACACAGGACATAAAGGAGGCTCTTTACTCTCACTATTTCCTTGTTTTGTTTTTAAAGACTAAAATTAAAAATTGTGTGTAAAAGAATTATGTATGTATGTGTTTCTGTGTGGTAATATACACCACATTGTGTGCAGGTGCCTGCTGAGTCCAGATGAGGTCATTGGATTCCCTAGAGCTGGAGCTATAGGAGGTTGTGAGCTGCCTGAACTGAATGCTGGTCACTGCCCTTGGGTCCTCTGCAAAAAGCAATGTCCTTGTAACTGCTGAGCCACCTCTCTATTCCCTTTCCATCCCCGTTCTCCTTTTACTCTTCTTTCTCCTCACCCCTCCTTTTCTTCTGAAAGAGTCTTTGTGTCCTAAATTTACCTTATACTCTTCGTGCAGAAGACAAAGCACCCTCATAGCTCACAACTGTCTGTAACTCCAGTTCCAGGGGATTGGATGCCCTCTACTGGCCTCCTTGGCACTGCACATACATGTTGGAAGTATACATGCAAGCAAAACAGTCACACATAGTATAAAGAATGTTTGGGCAGAGAAGAGTTTTTATCTTGTTTAAACTGGATTTCTTAGGTCCTGAATGAGAAATTGCTAGTAGGCTCTCTGCTCTTCTTTATTGTTTCTTGTTTCCTTTTCCTTAATAATGTGGGTTTGTTAGCTGTTCTTTCCTGACTTTTCTCTTCTATCTTGGCCTAAACATGTGGGGCTTGTCTGGTAGGGGTGCTTGCCAGTGAGCCCAGTGTCTTGAATTTGATTCTTAGGATCTACATGGTAGAAGGAGAAAACTGAGTTTCAAAATTGTCCTCTGGCCTCCATGGTATAACAGCTTGCACATCACACAAACACACACACACACAGTCACACACACAAGCGTGTATAAATAAGTGTAAAAAGTATTCAAACTATATGGATTTTCTTGGTTCCTCATTATTCTCACACTCCTTTCTCCCAATTAGAGAAAGCAAAAGAAAATCTGAATGAGTTTTATCTGTTGGCAGTACCCTGATGAGGAATATTCAATGACTTTGTGAACCTCAAGTTAGCATTTGTGTTAATTAAATAAATTAACCTTGGGTCAGGAGGGTCAGATAACAGCTAACAGTTGACAGAAAGTAATCATAGGGCATCAGAGGGCACCTGGGAGAGACAGAGAGATGCACTGGGAGAAGTAGGAAGGATTCTGAGTGGCAGCTTTTTTTGTTTTGGCAGACGAGAAAGACATGCTTTTTGGGGAGACACCAGCAAGGAGAGAAGGTTTGCTAGTTGCTACTCAACCTCTCTGAGCTAACAAGCTTCACCCCAGCCTTTGATTCTCGGGTATTATTTATAAATAGAATGATAGAGATTTAGTTAAAGCTACCTTTAGTAGCAGCAACAGAGCCAGTGCCTGTGGGAACAGTGGGTGGGCAGCCACCAGAAAATCAGGCCAGGAACTGCAGAGTCACAATTGCTGGCTGAAATAACAGTAGATTAAGGCACAACCACCGTGCCAAAGATAAACCAACAGTCCGCTGTGTGTGACCCTGTTCCCTTGTGCCAGGCACTGTTGACTGGGAGTGTGCAGACCAGCAGCAGAACACGTCTGTCTTTCACGTGCTCCCCAGCACTGAGTCCAGGAACTAGTTCAGTAAGGACTGCTGTACTATGAAAAGCCAAACAGGCGAGCCACGTTCTAAAATTGCAGGCTTTTCCCGTGCAAAAGGGACAAGTTCTAGGAAAGCCTATCTCATGGAGCTAGGGAAGCACGGAGGGGGGCCTCTAATCCAGAGAAGGCTGCCAGGAGGACCTCACTGAGAAAGTGATTTGGCTTGACTCCTGGCCTACCCTAGACAGACAACTGGCATATGCCATTATTCTCATGGCGTCCTCCTGGAGAAATGACTTAGTGTTTAAGGGCATGTACTGTTCTTCCAGAGAACTCAAGTTTGAGTCCCAGCAACCTTGTCAGGTGACTCATGACCAGGGAATCCAATGCCTCTTACCTCTGTGGCATCAACTGGGTGCCAAGTATTCAACACACAAGCAGGGACTAGACATTCCATATTCAAAGCATAACATTTTGTTTCTCCACATCAAGAGTCAGAATTCAGTGCTACAGCATCTAATGGGCCATATCCAGGCTATCTGCCAGTATTATGAATTGCCAGAAGGGTATGAGGAAGGATCATCCCTTTAGTTTGCCAGCATCTGTGTCTCTGCCTACCTCGAGACTAGGAAGCACAGGAAATATTTCTCCAAAGGAGGAAAGGTGTAATACTTCCCCCAAGTCTGCAACCATTCTTGTTTTGGCCTTTTCCTTTCACTTCTCACAGCAACCCCTTGTAGTGGGTGTTGCAAGGAGAGAGCCACTAGTTTGTCCTGGCTGCCCAGCTAGCTTAGCCCAGAAGTAACAACACAGAAATTGTATAAATTAAATCACTGCTTGGCCCGTTAGCTCTAGCCTCTTACTGCCTAACTCTCACATCTTGATTTAACCCATTTCTATTAATCTGTGTATCACCATGAGGTCATGGCCTACCAGCAAAGTCTCAGCACAATTATCTCTGGCAGTGTCCATGGCGTCTATCTCCCACTCGGCCCTTCTTTCCAGCATTCAGTTCTGTCTTCCCTGCCTACCTAAGCTCTGCCTATTAACAGGCACAAAGAAGTTTCTCTATTTATTAACCAATAGAAAGAAGGACCTTCTACACCATTTCCCCTTTTCTGTTTAAAAAAAACTGGAAGGCTTTAACATTAACGTAGCCAAAATAATATAACAAAACAGTTATCAAGCAAGAATTACAGTTACAATATTTATATCTACTTTATCTTTTATCATAACTAAGGAAAACTATAACTGCAAATTCTGCAACTCCATGAAAGACTCCAGAAGGATATAATATTACCTATGTAAACTGAAAGTGCATTGTAAGCAACTTCCAAAACTCTAGAATTGACAGAGACATCTCGCGTCCTGGACAGTTTTCCAAAGTTCCTCTGTACCATTGGGGCATCCATCTTCAGCCTACAGGCTCATAGTAAGCAGCAGACATTTCCATGAAGCAGGAAATTTTAAAGACAGTTCAATCACTTTCTTCTGTGTCCTGCAGAATATCTCCCAGACTCTTTCAATAAGCAGGAACCCCAAAGGACCTTCTCACCTTTAAGCAAGTTCAGCAATCATCTCTCTGTGAGTACTGCATGTCCAGGCAAGAGCAGTTTCTTTCCCAAATGGCTAACCAACTCCATAAGGAGACTCTTCAGTGTCTGTCTTCCTCTTGAAGTAGATTGGTGCTGCCAGGAGCAGATATGTCTCATTGTCTTGAAAAGTCCTAAATTTGTAAAACATTTAAATGCCATATTCTGAAGGTCTCTGAACGATTTGAAGAATACCTAACTAACTGAAATATATCTTTATACATCTAGAAAATCTAACTAACATGACTACAATCTTGACTATTTCAGATAATTATCTATTAACCTTTTTTCTTAATTATACATTACATTTTTAATGAACTACACAATCATAATACCTTAATTAAGATCAGAAATACATATACATATAACAAAATTGACTTTAAATTGATATAAATAAACCAAGATCCATACCAATGCAAATTATTCATATCTATATCATACACCCATTAAATGTAAAAAAAAATTTATAAACAAATTTGGTAATATGGTCATAGTTTTGTCTATACTGCTTCCTGCTATTTGGGGGCGCTGTTAATCAGGTCTTTCATTGTGTATCCTGTGACCTAGGATCACCTCAGTCAGCAGTTGGACAATGTAATTTTTTGAGAGTGTTCACAACAATCTTTCAGGAGGCCTTGGTCCATGAAACCATATTCACCTGGAAGCAATCCACAGGTTCTCATCTTCTGTGAAAACAAAAGAACTTCTTTTCCCAAGCAACATGTCCTTATACCCAAATTCTGAAGTCAAGATGTCTTTACAATATACATGCTGGTTTAGCTTAGCAGCCCATACAATGAAATGTCTCTCTGTACTTAGCTCCTTCACAGACAAAAAATTCAAAGAAAGCACACTAATATATAGAATCCAGACTCTCTGTGAATTTTTTTATATTTATGTGGCTTATTTTCTTTACTTTCTTTATCTATGACTATTTATCTCTTTAAACACTTTACCCCGTGTAAACTTTATTTTATGACTCTCTATACTCTTTTTCTTCTCTCTCCCAAGCCTATGTACATTTATCCAACACTGTGACCCATGGTGTAGGAGGTCCACCATGTGTTGCTTGTATTGATTAATGAATAAAGAAACTACTTTGGGCCTGTTAATAGGGCAGAACTTAGGTAGGCAGGGAAGACAGAACTGAATGCTAGGAAGAAGGGCAGAGTGAGAGAGAGACGCCATGAATCCGCCACCAGAGTTAGATGTGCTGAGAATTTGCTGATAGGCACAACCTCATGGTGATATACAGATTAATAGAAATGGGTTAAATCAAGATGTGAGAGTTAGGCAATAAGAGGCTAGAGCTAATGGGCCAATTAGTGATTTAATTAAAACAATTTCTGTGTGGTTATTTTGGTGCTAACCTAGCTGGGCAGCCAGGACAAACAAGTGGCTCTCTCCTTATAACAGGTAGGGTTTGTTGTAAATGTTTTGTGTGAATACTGCAGTTCAGAGAGATGAAACAGAAGAAGAAATGAGTTGTTTTCTCCAGATGATAAAATGGTTAGATAGAAAATCTAAACTATAGCTGCAGAACAATTATCAGAATGAATGAAAGGAACATTTTACTGGATACAAAGCTAACATGGAAATCAGTTGTATCTAGGTAGTATCAGAGCCTGGACTTGAGCTAAGTCCCAGACTTCCAGGAAGTTCTTTTTCCCATTGTAGCAACTTGCTGCTGATGTAAGAATGAGCACTTCTCATGAAATCTAAGACATATTGATCAACAACTGCACTGTGTAGGATGAATCCCAAACAAAAATATGGCACTGTATGAACACGAACTGTTACCATCATTAGAGACAGTAAGCGCTAAGTCTAGTGCTACAGGAAACATACACTTAATTTGAACACTTGTCTTAGACCCAGATGTAGCCCTACTCTCTTTTGTTAGAACTTATGGAGCTGTATACATTTACAAAGAAAATATTGGCTTAACAAATACAGTCTGATGAAAGTTTCATAGTAACTGCCGAAGGAGCTATGTAAACAATGCAACAGCCTTATTATCACGCTGAGATAACACTGTGTACAAGGATGAAACCACACCTAGGAGGAAGGACTCCATTCCACTGAGGGGGAGTGCAAACAGTAGTGATACTCAGAGAACGGAGAAATGACGCTGGGACAGAAGAGATGGAGAACCAGAGGAAGAGTGTACTGATCATGCATCGAATGTGTGGTCTGAGGACCATTGTAGCACTCTCAGAACTTAGCACAACTGGTGCCATGTTAGATGTACCAAGGCACCATTATAACCTAAGAGCCCATCACATAGACTCCTACACCTGCCAAAATGAGAACAAAGTCATAATCATTATAGTTCCTAATTCTGGGATAGTCACTAAATATATTAACCTTGCCTTTTTACTTTTGTAGCTTTGCTTATTACTAACTGTTTTTAATAACTGACCTGTGTCAATCAGGGTATGATTTTTGTGCATAAAATGTCAAGAACAGTAAGGCTTGTGGCTACACAATTTGGGCTACATGATTCCCTGGATAGTCTGAAGTCAGTGAATAGAAACTTTCTGTTGGCTTTTTCTTCTTTTCTTTATCAAGGGTATAAGTCCATTACAGAAAACTGTACCCACATCACTCAGTTATGGAAGACATGATTCACATCATTTTAACCCAATCTGCATAGCCCTGTGATCTTCCTGAAAAGCGTGTATCAAAAAATACAAAGTTAGGAAGACAAAGTTTGACATGATGTCATTCTGCAGGTCAAATGGAGAAGGTTATGTTGAGCCTCTGTTCTGACAGAAAAGCAACCGGTCCTTTGTTTACACATTGGTTTTATTGTAACAAAGCAACTTGTAGGGCTGGAGAGATGGCTCAGAGGTTGAGAGCACTGACTGCTCTTCCAGAGGTCCTGAGTTCAATTCCCAGCAACCACATGGTGGCTCACAACCATCTGTAATGGGGTCTGGTGCCCTCTTCTGGCCTGCAGGTATACACACAGACAGAATATTGTATACATAATAAATAAATAAATCTTTAAAAAAAAACAAAGCAATTTGTACACTTCAACATTTACAATGAGCATCTTTTTCCTTCCAGTAAAACCAAAAAAACTAAAAATGTCAACTCCAAATAAAACCCTGCAAGGTCTTCTGATTCTCCCATTGAGTGGCAGGACTCAGGTCATCATTAGAAGAGAATTTTATGTTGAAAGTATCATATTAAACTGCAAGGATGTCTTTACCATCACAATTAAACATGCAAAAGGAGAAGCCATATTGTCACAATGCCCACTTACTCTCACAGACACCTCAAACCCATTCTTGGTGACCTTATATACTCTCCTTTTTTCTTTCTTTTTCTTTTTATTAAACAAGAAAAAGTAGACAGACACATGTTGGTAAATGCTAACTGTCTGTATTCACATAGAGACACAATGTAATCTCTGAGCTCAATATACAGAGAAAGAAAATAAAAGCTAGAATTCTATGCACTACACAGGGACCCAACACCCCACAGCCTCCAGCAGAGCCAAGAGGGCCAGAGGGCTTTTCTTTTTTCTCACAGAGCACAGTGGTAATGGTGATGAATCCACAGTTTCAGACAAGAAAGGGTAAAAATTAATTTAGAACAGAATAGTGTAGATTCTTTTCCTGTTATAATTTGCTCAGGTATTTTTCCCCAATTAAGTTGAAAGCCATGGTGTTGAGAAGAGAGACCTCAAAAGCAGAACAACTGAGCAGAGAGGGTTTGTGGAGGAGAGGAAAATAACTACAATTTGCTCCCAGGGACTGAAGAAAATTAAAACAGAAAAAGAAAATTAAAAGGCAGGTTAGAACCCATCGGTCTTCTGTGCTAGTCACCCTTGCCATCATCGTCCCCTCCTTCTTCCCCTTCATCATCATCCTTATCTTCTTTCATTCATCCCCATCCCCTTCTTCATCAACATCTTCCAAGCCTTCTTCTTCATCATTGTTGTCTTCTTCATCATTCACATCAGGAACCAAATAGTACTGCAGTGGGTTTGACCAAATATCGTCTCTGACGACCTCTCCTAACCTACCTGCCCCTGCATCAGAATGGTCAGGAAGCCAAGTAAAGCAGCTCTTTAGCTTCATGTTGCCTCTTCCTGCTTTTTCTATTTTTATATTTATTGAGCTCTACATTTTTCTCTGCTCTCCTCCCTGCCTCTCCCCTCCCCCTTCAACCTTCCCCCAAGGTCCCCATGCTCCCAAATTACTCAGGAGATCTTGTCTTTTTCTACTTCCCATGTAGATTATATCTATGTAAGTCTCTCTTAATGTCCTCATTGGTTTCTAAGTTCTCTGGGATTGTAGGCTGGCTTTCTTTGTTTTATGTTTAAAAACCACCTATGAGTGAGTACATGTGATAATTGTCTTTCTGTGTCTGGGTTACCTCACTAAAATAATGTTTTTTAGCTCCATCCATTTTCCTGAAAAATTTAAGCTGTCATTTTTGTTTTTGTTTTTGTTTTTCTGCTGTGTAGTACTGCACTGTGTAAATGTACCACATTTTCCTTATCCATTCTTTGGTCGAGGAGCATTTAGGTTGTTTCCAGGTTCTGACTATGACAAACAAAGCTGCTATGAACATAGTTGAGCACATGTCCTTGTGGCACGATTGAGCATCCTTTGGATATATACCCAAAAGTGGTATTACTGGGTCTTGAGGAAGGTTGTTTCCTAATTTTCTGAGAAATTGCCACACTGATATCCAAAGGGGTTGTACCAGTTTGCATTCCCACCAGCAATGCAGAAGTGTTCTCTTTTCCCCACAACCTCTCCAGTATAAGTTGTCATCAGTGTTTTTTATCTTGGCCATTCTTACAGGTGTAAGATGGAATCTCAGAGTTGTTTTGATTTGCATTTCTCTGATGACTAAGGATGTTGAACATTTCCTTAAGTGTCTTTCAGCCATTTTAGATTCCTCTGTTTAGAGTTCTCAGTTTAGGTCTGTACTCCATTTTTTTTATTGGATTATGTGATCTTTTGGTGTCCAATTTCTTGAGTTCTTTGTATATTTTGGAGATCAGACCTCTGTCTGATGTGGGGTTAGTGAAGATCTTTTCCCATTCTGTAGGTTGTCATTTTGTCTTGTTGACCATGTCCTTTGCTTTACAGAAGCTTTTCAGTTTCAGTAGGTCCCATTTATTAATTGTTTTTTTCAGTGTCTGTGCTGCTGGGGTTCTATTTAGGAAGTGGTTCCCTGTGCCAATACATTCAAATGTGCTTCCCACTTTCTCTTCTATAAGGTTCAATGTGGCTGGCTTTATATTGAGGTCTTTGATCCATTTGGACTTGAGTTTTGTGCATGGTGATAGATATAGGTATATTTTCATTTTTCTACATGTTGATATCCAGTTATGCCAGCACCACTTGTTAAATATGCTTTCTTTTTCCATTTTATATTTTTTGCTTCTTTATCAAAGATCAGGTGTTCAAAAATGTGTGGCTTGATATCTGGGTCTTCAGTTTGGTTCTATTGGTCCTCCTGTCTGTTCTTATGCCAACACTAGGCTGTTTTCAGTACTCTACTACAGATAGTAGAGTTTGAAGTCAGGGATTGTGATGCCTCCAGAAGTTCTTTTATTGTACAGGATTGTTTTGACTATCCTGGGTTTTTGCTTTTCCATATGAAGTTGAGTACCATTCTTTTGAGGACTTTGAAGAATTTTGCTAGGACTTTGATGGGCATTGTATTGAATCTGTAGATTGCTTTTGGTAAGATTGTCATTTTTGCTATGTTAATTATGCGGACCCAAGGGCATGGGAGATCTTTCCACTTTCTGGTGTCTTCTTCAATTTATTTCTTCAAAGATTTAAAGTTTTTGTCATACAAGTCTTCTACTTGTTTGGTTAGAGTTACTCCGAGATATTTTATGCTATTTGTGGCTATTGTGAAGGGTGTTGATTCTCTGATTTCTTCCCCAGATCTTTTATCATCTGTGTATAGGAGGGCTACTGATTTTTTTTTTTTAGTTAACCATGTATCCTGCTACATTTCTGCAAGTGTTTATGAGTTGTAGCAGTTCCTTGGTAGAATTTTTGGGATCACTTATGTAAACTATCATATCATCAGCAAGCAATGAGAGTTTTACTTCTTTTCCAATTTGCATCCCCTTGAGCTCCCTTTGGTGTCTTATTGCCCTAGCTAGGACCTCAAGAACTATATTGAATAGATATTGAAAGTGTGGACAACCTTCTTTTGTTCCTGATTTCAGTGGAATCACTGGAAGTTTCTCTCCATTTAGTTTGATGTTGGCTGTTGGCTTGCTGTATATTGCCTTAATTATGTTTAGGTATGTTCCTTGTATCCCTGCTCTCTCCAAGACCTTTATCATGAAGGGATGTTGTATTTTGTCAAAATCTTTTTCAACATCTAATGAGATGATCATGTGGTTTTTATTTTTCAGTTTGTTTATATGGTGGATTATGTTGACAGATTTTTGTATGTTGAACTATCCCTGTACCTGTGGGATGAAGCCGACTTGTTCATGGTGGATGATGATTCTGATGTGTTCTTGGGTCCGATTTGCAGTATTTTATTTAGTATTTCTGCATCAATGTTCATAAGTGAGATTGGTCTGTAATTCTCTTTCTTAGTAATGTCTTTCTGTGGTTTGGGTATCAGGGTAATTATAGCCTCATAAAGAGTTTGGCAATGTTCCTTCTGTTTCTATTGTGTGGAACAATTTGAGGAGTATTGGTACTAGTTCTTTGACAATCTTGTAGAATTCTGAGCTGAAACCATCTGGTCATGGGCTTTTTAGATTTATGTTTTTTAATTTTTATTGAGAATAATAAATTATTCTCATATATAATACAATCACAACCATGGTTTTCCCTACCTCAACTACTCCCACCTCTCCCCACTTCCATACTCCCCCAAATCCACACACACCCCATTTCTTCTTCAGAAAAGAGCAGACTTCCAAAAGATGGCAGACAAACAAGAGGAGATACAATAAGACAAGGCAAAGCCCTTCTATTGAGCCTAGACAAGAGAACCCAATAAGAATCCCAAGAATAGGCAAAAAAAAAGTCAGAAACACCCCCTAACTCCCACTGTAAGGAGTCCCACAAAAACACCAAGCTAGCAGCCATTGCACATACACAGAGGACCTGGAGCAGAACCATGCAGGCCCCATGCTTGCACATTTTAAAGCTACTTGGAGGTGGCATTTCTATTAGTCACCACTGTATACACCCAGACCTGACCACAAGTGTCAAGGACTGTGGGATTAGGATGAGGCCACGTGAAGAACAGATATAATAGGCAGTGGGAGCTACATGCTGGCCATTAGGGAGGTGATATCCTTCAAATGGCCTAGATTTTCTTAAACTCTTCAATATCTAAAAAGTTGTAGGCTGTTCTATAATTTATGTACCAGTAAGGATGAGATGAATTATGACATCAAAGAGGTCAAAAATAGAAAAAGAGCAGGCCTCCCAATGATATCAACTGAATAGAGCAAGGGAATGGAAGAGGACAATCTGGGGGAAAGGGGGATGGGGGTGTGGAGAGTGTAGGTTGAGAGCAGTGGAGGAGTGGAGACTACTGCTGGAATGTATGGTGTGAGAGAAGAAGAAAAAAAGAAAAAAGATACATCTAGAGGTGACGATGTCAGAGGAGCAGAAGGTGGCAATTGAGCTTCGGGAGGTTGGCTCACCACCATGCAAGAACATGATGGGTAAATCTTGGATAGGAAAGACCCCAAGGGCTTCAGCTTCAGAATGTCTGTTGCCACTGCTGTGCCTTTACATGTTTGCTGCTGCCATTTTTCTCTGGTATCTGGCCTGGTGTGAATGGGTGGGGGGCGGGGATTCCCACTGCCTTTAATGTAGTATGATTATTTCATGGAAATATCCCATTCTACTGGACATCTTTACCTGTGGATTATTATAAAGATGATTTCTTCTTCAGCTGTACTGTTTAATTGAAGTAGTGATTCTATACAACATTAATGTTAGTTTAAATAAAAATTTGATGATTGAGGGTTTTTAACAAATATATTATGATTATAATAGAGGTTAGTTTGGTGAGAAAATTAGTATAAGTAACAGTGTTATCCTTACCCCTGATAAATCAGGGGCTACAAAGAATAGAAAACAGGAACATGGAAGTATAGCCATATAGACTATGGTTTAGGTTAATCATTAGGAAAACAATGGAATCCCATGAGTTAGTTCAAGAGCTTTTTGATATTAGGAAATGTGTTCACAGGTTTCAGTGTGAATCAGAGCTAAAACAAAGCTTTAAACACTTGATTTCTTGTGACTAGAAAACAAAGAAATGGATGATATTATGACCTGGGTCTGAAAAAGCCTGAGTTAAAACCGGTCTCACTGAACATAGCGGACAATGAGGACTA
The DNA here is from genome assembly GCF_014885135.2 of Alexandromys fortis. Classification (NCBI taxonomy): domain Eukaryota; kingdom Metazoa; phylum Chordata; class Mammalia; order Rodentia; family Cricetidae; genus Alexandromys; species Alexandromys fortis. Next base: position 421,908 of record NW_026067925.1, on the reverse strand, counting down.
CTGAGGCCTCAAGAACAATGGCAATGGGTTTTTGATCCTACTGCACGTATTGGCTTTATGGGAGCCTAGGCAGTTTGGATGCTCACCTTACTAGACCTGGATGGAGGAGGATGGTCCTTGGACTTCCCACAGGGCAGAGAACCCTGATTGCTCTTTGGGCTGACGAGGGAGGGGGACTTGATTCGGGGAGGGGGAGGGAAAGGGGAGGCGGCGGTGGGTTAAGAGACAGAAATCTTTAATAAATAAATAAATAAAGATAATTGTACAGTACTCTAAAATATGAAAAGTGAAACAAGTAACCTGTTTTTGGGGCAATTATAAAAAAACTACTGCCTTTGTAAATGGTTATAAATGAAAAGCTCCTGCTCAGTGAAAAGCCTAAAAGGTAAATGTTTAAGTGTGGATTTCTCAGAAAATTCGTAAAGATGCAGTTAAAAAAATGTATTGGGATCAACTTACCCCAGAAAAATATATTTTTATGATGAAAATGAAGTAACTCTGTAACTTTAGGTTATGCAGAAAATCCTCTTTGTGACAAACTTGGTGTGGGGAATATTTTTAAAAGTGTTTAAAAAAATAAAGAGAAGATAAAAAGATGATAGAGAGACCCTGGAGGGTGTGTGTGTGTGTGTGTGTGTGTGTACATATTTTCTTTTTTTCGCCAGCCCCAGAATTAAGTTTTATTCCCTCAGATAGAAAGGTCAATTGAGTGATTAGTCAGAGACTCTGTGGTTCCCCTTCAAATCCTGAGCTGTAGAAGGCTGATCCTCACAGCAGGCATCTAGGAACCAATGAAATAAAGTAGAGACAAGGTGGCTTCCAAGTCATTATGTAGACAAAGATGGCCTTGTATTTATTCATTAAAAGACATATAGAGTTTCTTTGTGCACAAACAGTTCTTTTGCTTTGCTTTGCTTTGTTTTGTTTTGTTTTGTTTTGTTTCACAGCATCTTATATACCACAGGCTATCCTCCAACCTGACTATGTTGCAGAGGATAACCCCAAACTTCTGATCCTCCTACTCCCACTTCCCAAGGGTAGCAATTTCAGGCATGCCCCACCATACCTAGTTTATGTGACGCTAGGGATTGACCCTGTAGCTCATGTATACAAGGCAAACATTCTATCAGCTGAGCTACATGCCTCTGTTTTATTCTATTCTTTCAATAATTCTGAATTATATTGTATAAATCAGTCCTTCAAACACACAAAGATACAAAATAAAAGCTTAACCAAAGGCTGACTCCCAAAGGATTGCAATATTATCAGTATTATAATAAAGCTTTGTACATAAGACTGAGGATGCTTCGTTGCTGAGGAAAAGGTAATTCACTCCATTATAGCCCAAAGTGGAATCTGACAACTGGAGAAAGACAAAAGGTAGGGATAGAGAAATCAGAGGGATTTCTATAACTTAATCCCAAATTCAATTTATTAGATAATTCACTAGTATGTGGTAACTATGAGAAAATCAAGGACAAAATAGCAAGAGCTATATGGAAGTCAATTCATGCAGAGTAAAGGTTTACATTTACTCTTAAATGATCATTTAATATTTTGTTGTTAAACTTTCCTTTTTATAGTCGGGTTTGGTGGTGTGTGTCTCTAATCTCAGCACTTGGGAGGTAGGATGAAGAGAATCAGGAGTTCAAGGACATCTTCGCCTAAACAGTGAGTTTGAGGTCAGCCTGGGCTACAGGAAATGTACTCTTGTATACACTGAAACTCCCCCCCAAAAAAAGTTTTCTTCTCCTATGAAATGAGGATAATTATAAATATTTGGAGTTTTTAAGTATTATGTTGCAAGAAAGACTCAAACAAGAAAATCCAAATGGATGTCAAATGTTGCAAGTCTCATCTATTTCCTTTTTGAAAACACACAGATCGATGAAATTATCAAACCTAGTAATAGTACTAGGGTATGACAGTTAATGTTTGTCTTTTTTTGAGCCTTTTAATCCCATGAGTCAACACTGTACAAAGACCTTTCCTGCAATAAAAAAAAGTTGATCGTGCAGCGGCATCCTGACAGAAAAGGGGGAGCCTGGCAAAGTCTGGGCTATTCCCACCAGGCTCTTCCCATAAAAGGACAAGAGCCTCACCTGGACCACACCAGAGACTCTGCAGAGAGAGAGGGGCTCATCTCCACTCAGCAGACAACTCTGAGTGTCTGGCCAGGTACGGAGGGGTAGGGAGTTGCTGTCAGTGGAAGAAGGAAAGTGGACTCCAGCTCGGGTCTGCTTTAGGGCCCAGAGATACAGGGAGTTTAAAGGAAAGGAAGGAGCCTTTAAGTGGAACTACATAGGAGCTGAGACAGGGATGGGGGAAAAGATGGTCTGGATAGAGAATGATCTTCTTCTTGCTTTTCTCTAGGTGACCATGATGAAACTCGGCTTCCTGCTGTTTATTGTCGTGGCCACCAGAGGGTACCCTGGTGAGTCTTGATACAGGACCCCAGATTCCTCTGGTCACCTCTAGCTTTAAAGAGAGTCATCTCTAGAGTGGGTTACTTCCAGGAACTTGGTCTCTAAGGACCAAAGACCATGCTTTTCTTGATGTTGTCTGTTTATTGCTTTTGGAGACAGGGTTTCTCTGTGTAGCCTGGCTGTCCTGGAACTTGATCTGTAGACCACGCTGGCCTCAACTCAGAGATCTCCCTGCCTCTGCCTCTGGAGTGCTGGGATTAAATGCGTGGATCACCACAGCTCGGCAGATGATGCCTTTTTAAAAAAAAAATAATAATAATTTTGACTCTGGAGTTCTGAGATTAAAGGCATGGGTCACCACAGCTCAGTTAATCATGCCTTTTTAAAAAATAACAATAATCTCGAAATTAAATAAGATGGCATTATTTTTCCCATTCCTTTTTCTTCTTCCAACATTTCACAATTATAACGCCCACCTCAATACAAAAAAAAAAGGCCTCTTTATGTTTAATTGTGGATATATACTCTTTCCCGAACATGTAAATACAATCTAGTCAATCGCCCATATTGATGATGCCTTTAAAATGTAAGCTGGGAGCTGACTGCCTCATGAAAGAATTGGGCAGTGGTAGTGAGACTTTGAGATATGCGCTGGTCCAGATCCTGTACTTGTGTGTAGCTCTAGGGGAACTTCTGCAAGAACTGGGTACCATCCTAGCCACTCCTTATGCTTAGGACCTTGACCTTGGGATTTCATTGCCAAGTGAATGATCTGCATTGTGCCCAGAGAATGTTTACTTCAATTCCGCTCTCTACAAGAAGCCGAAATTATTTTAAATGTGTAATTCCTCTCTGCTGCGTTTTCAGTAATTTTAAGGAAAAGGCAAGTCCCTAAACGCCATTTTATTTGATCTTTGCAAGATAATCTTTTTTCAGCTTGAATTGCACCATAGGGAACTGAGGCACAGACACAGTAAGTATAACCCAAAAATACGTGACTTGTACCCATGGAGCTACTTACACATAGGTAGAACTGACCCCAAAGTTCTCTTTTGTTTCTACCCTTCTAGGTACTCAGGTTTGCAGAGTTGAGGCTAATTTGCAAGGGTTTTTATTCCATGCTCTCTTGGTCAACCCTCTGCACAGCTGCCCTCACTTCTCGTGCTCCAGGCACATTAGGCTCCCTGCATTTCCTCTACCTGCAAAGCTGGGCTTCACTTTATTCTTCTTTTTCAGGACATTGGGCACAAAGTTCTCCATGCCTTCAAATCTCTTATCTTTATTCCTAGTTACAAATAATGTTGATTCTCAGAGAGAGGCTTTGAGAAGTCGTGGAATGAGTTTAGGATGAATGACAGGGGAGGCTGGGTGTCCCATGAGAGTGAAACTCTGCATCTTCTCTAGTTAAAGAGAACCCAGACACCAACAGCCGGGCCAATCCTGTGTCTTCCTCTCTGTTCAGAAGCTGCAAGGAAATCAAGAAGGAGGTCACTAGGGCACGAGGTGAGTGATGAACATTTAAAGAGCACACTATGATCCTAACACTTCAGAGCCTACGGCAGAGGATTGAAAGCTCCAAGCCAGCCTGGGGAGACCCTGTCTCAGAAATGCATACACATAACTCAGCTAGGAAATCAGGCTTTTGTCCCATGGGACAGCTTTTCTTTTTTGATATAGAAAATGTGATAGAGCTGGGCGGTGATGTCACAGAGAGACCCCATCTCAAGGGGAAAAAAAGAAAAGAAAATTTCATAGAATGTACATAATGGATAAAAATTGCACTTAACAAATATTAAGGAGTTTTAGTCAAGAGCAACTTTCAAAATGGTAGGGATCACCACTATCCATATCCAGAAACTTTTCATTCCTTAAAAAAAATCTGTAGCCACAAAATAATAAATTCCTGTGTTCCCTGTGTGCCGCTGTCTGATTCCTACGTCTATGAATCTGACAATTCTTGTTACATCATCTGAGTAATCTGCCTTATTTCATTAACATGCTTCGCAGCTCATATGTGCTGTAGGAGAGTTCATTTATTTTTAAAAGATTGATTATTATTAGTGTGTATAGTATGGGAAAATGTGTGCATGTGTGTGCAGGTACATGCAGAGTCCAGAACAAGCCATCCATCCACTCTGGAGCTGGAGTGACGGGCACTTGTACACTACCCGGTGTTAGTGCTGGGAGCCTGACTCAAGTCCTCTGCTAGAGCAGTACTTGTTCTTAACCATGGAGTCGTTTCACCAGCCCACTTCAGTCTTTTTTATGAATTCTTTCAGTTCTTGTGGCCAGAGCTGTAACAAACATGAATGTCCATATCTGAGTCCCTGTTTCCAGTTCTGTGGACATCTACCGACTTATTGAGGGGAGTTGCTAAGTCCTTGATAATACTGTGTTTAACTTTGGAAAAGAGACATCACTAACAGTTTGGGTAATCCCATCTTAAACCTCAGTCACAGAAGCATGGCTTTCTGAACTCAGGCCCAATCCCAGGAACACCTGTGGTGGGACACTCAGGGTATGAGGCTTAGCTTTGTTTGTGGTCCCTAGAGACATTCTGTTTCCGGAGCAGAGATGGACAATGAGCCTGCACACAGGACTGTGGACTGCTTCTCTCTACAGATGGCCTCTATTTCCTTCGCACGGAAAACGGTGTCATCTACCAGACCTTCTGTGACATGACCACTGATGGTGGTGGGTGGACCCTGGTGGCCAGTGTGCATGAGAACAACATGCGTGGGAGGTGCACAGTGGGCGATCGCTGGTCCAGTCAGCAAGGCAACAGAGCAGACTACCCAGAGGGGGATGGCAACTGGGCCAACTACAACACCTTTGGGACTGCAGAGGGGGCCACAAGTGATGACTACAAGGTAGGTATACTCTGTAGCCACTTGGGAAAGCGTGAGGATGTGAGTGTAGCTCAAGCAGGCCATGGAGAGGGTGGGAAGGCTGTCCTTCAACACAGGGCTGAAGAAGTGAAAAGTGCTTATCTTGAATCTCAGCATCCTCCCAAGTAGGGTTTTTGGTAAGTAGGAGGCGAAAGTGGGACCATTGTCCTTGGAAATAATGACATCTGAACATGGCTGACCCTCTGTCCACCTGGAGCCCAGAGATACCAGCTGTGCTGGACACTGTGCATGAAGGTCTTCTGCTTAGCGAAATCTTCTGTCTGGTCAGGCTCAGTGTTGGTTGCTTTCCAGAACCCTGGCTACTTCGACATCCAGGCTGAGAATCTGGGGATCTGGCATGTGCCCAACAATAGCCCCCTGAAAAATTGGAGGAACAGCTCCCTGTTGCGGTACCGCACTTTTACTGGTTCCCTTCAGCTCCTGGGCCATAACCTGTTTGGCCTGTACCAGGTACTGGAGACTACTGGGTGTGGAGAGAGAGGCAGGTGTTTAAGATTGGATGGGTTGTATTATGTCTTTCCCTAATTCTAAGTGTATTGAGCCAAGGAAGACAAGGGATAGATGTATGTAGAAAAGAGGAAAGAGAAGGGAGGGGAGGGGAGAGAATGGGAGAGGAGGCGTCTGAGATGTCAGAGAGACACAGACAAAGGAAAGGAGTCTTTCTTATCTAACTGATTTGGAAACAATCTCACTTACTGGACACATGCAGGGCTTCTCTGTGCAGGGCAGTGTTTCTGGGATTGCCAGTGCTGCCATCCTTATTCAGTGACTCCTTTTTTTTTTCCTTGTAGAAGTACCCGGTGAAATATGGAATAGGGAAGTGTTGGACTGACAATGGTCCATCGTTACCTGTGCGCTATGACTTTGGTGATGCACAGAAGACAGCATCTTATTACTCCCCCAGGGGCCAGAGTGAGTCTCTAATGCACCTCTGAACCCTCTGCAGGACAAGTGATAAACTCAGTTATGATAAGTAGCAGCCATTTACCATCCACCACAGCCCGCTTCTCTTCTGTGAATGCTTCTGTTTTGTGTTACTTCACTCAATTGATTTCCCTTGGCTTCTCAACTATCACTAACTCGTTTTTCAGCTTAGGAGACTGCAGCACTGAAGTCCAAGAACTTGTCAACGAGCACAGGGCATAAGCAGGAGAGTCAGCATTTGCACCAGGGATGAATGGTTCCAAAATCTACTCTTTGCAACATTGTTATCAGTCAAAAGTTTTTTAGGAACAAACCAGTTTCCGTGTGCACAAAGCTGAACAACAGGAAAATATGGTTTTCTTTCAGTTGTGAGGGATATCTGCCATGTTGTTTGATAGAACTGCAAATGTGGCATATAGTCTTTATAAACGCTAAGCTTGTGCTGAATAATTCAATGCTCTTCTTATTTATGCTTGAAATGTAAGGTTTAAAGAAAAGTTAGCAAGGTAAATTCGAACAGAACCAGAATGAATGCACTTGCTTACTGTGGTGACAAGCCCTGGGAGATATTCAGTAGACACCTTGCCGTATCAGAAATTTCTCCATCCAAGCTCTGACAGATGGGGACTTTTTAACAAGGACCAACTCCTGGGGTCTGTGGATGAGAATAGATGTAATTCCCCCAAGGATCTGATATTTCAGACTGTATATCCTGAACCTTTAACACCAAACTTCAGGCTGACAACTATTTCTAGCATTTTCCTTGAATGTTGTTTCCTGTCTCTTGTTTTCAGTGGAATTCACTGCAGGATACGTCCAATTCAGAGTGTTTAATAATGAGAGAGCAGCCAACGCCTTGTGTGCTGGGGTGAAGGTCACTGGATGTAACACTGAACATGTGAGTCTGTGTAGTGACCAAAGAGGCTCATGAATAAGACTGGGGTAGCAAGTGTGTGTCTGTGTTTATTGAATATAGGAGACTGCCATGTTAGTGTGTGTACATGTATGAGAGTGTGACCTTTCCCTGTGCCTTGCTACGTATCAGGGATCAGAATTTCTGTCTAGATACAGAAATCCTGTGTTGTTGAAAACTATGGTCAACATTACAAACTTCTAATGCACTGCTGCTGTTTGCTTAGCTTTCAGGATAAAGCACTCAGTCACCAGGTTTGAGGGTGACACTTGGATTCAGGAAGTTGTGTGCACACCTTTAGGGCTGAGATTGTTAGAGAGACACCGATATTGTCACTCACCACCTGGGATTTAACTATCAGAGTGAAAAATATTCTTTCTAACCATTTTCAAGACTTGTACAGGTGTTCATTGTGTCAAGGGGTTACTATGAGAGTCCTGAACATCTGGTAGACCTCTCAGGTGATTCTCTTCCATTTCACAGGGAATTTCTCTTGTTGGATGTTGGCTTATCAACTGAGCACCAAGGCAGGTGGACTCTGCTCCACTGCAGCAAACTGATGTCCCACTGAACCTGGGATCATTAGACTCAAATTGTTTTCTTTTGCTCTTTTAATACTTTTTCACCGAAAGCAAATTGAGAATAGAGTCATTTTATTGCCAGAGTGAAGTCTGTAACAAGTTAGCATGTTCTGGAAAGCATGGTAATGCATATATTCAATCCCAGCACTTGGGTGGTGAGTTTGAGGCCATCCTGGTCTAAATAGTGACTTCCAGATCAACTAGAGTTACATAGTAAGAAACCATTTCAAAAATAAATGGCATGTTCTTTTGGGATTCAGACATCTGTAAAATAACAGTCTGAGAAAAGGGTCATCAGCTCCTGGCAGATGATTCTGAGGATTTCGGTGTCCACTTATTTCTCAGTCAGTAGCTTACCCTCATCTAGTCGTGAGGAGGCAGCTGTGCTATCAAGGAGGACCTTGGGACTGCGAAGTGGAATGATTAAATAGGGAGACTATCTGGTGTTGTACCAATAGTACCAAGCTATTTTCAGTTTTGTTAAGTAACATAGATGTGGAATACAGGAAGTGCTAATTTTGGAAATGTTAACATGGACTAGATCAGGAAACAATTTTTACATCAGACCGGTGGGTTTTGGGACTGTATAAAGTGATGAACATCACTGCAATGTTTTAACAGGTAGATACAATTAATGTGAGCATTCTTTATCTTTCAAAGATGACACTGGAAGCCTAGAGGTGACCGATTCTAATGGAGGAAAAACTAAGCATAAGGGAATAAGTATTGGCTTCAAAGGTCCAAATTAGAGCCTGATGTGATGAAAACTTGGGGGTGGGAATAAATGAGTTCCAAAGAATTTAAATTTATTAATAGTTGAACACAGACATTGGGCATTGAAGACACTTATAATGAGTATTTTTTCTGTTCCATCAGCCAACTCTCAAATGATAACACAGAGAGTTCTTAATTATGAAAGCTTGGCCTTAATTTAGGCTTGTTTCTTTTTTTAAAAAAAAAAAACACTGTAATTTGTTTATTTATTTATTATTTATACAGTATTCTGTCTGCTTGTATGCCTGCAGGCCAGAAGAGGGCACCAGACCTCATTACAGATGGTTGTGAGCCACCATGTGGTTGCTGGGAATTGAACTCAGGACCTTTGGAAGAGCAGGCAGTGCTCTTAACTGCTGAGCCATCTCTCCAGCCCCCTTTAGGCTTGTTTCTAACTAGCTCTTATAACTTAAATTAACCCGTATTTTTTAATCATGTTCTTGCTTGTTACCTCATCTTCATTATGCCTATCCTGCTTCTTCCACCTGTGGCTGGTAACTGCCTTTCTTCTTCCCAGAACTCCCCCTGTCCAGAAGTCCCATCTATATCTTCTGTCAAGACAATGCCCATTTAGCTTTTTATTAAACCAATCACAGCAACACATCTTCACACAGTGAAAAGGAACATTTCACAACAGACATTTTGAATAATTTCATGGTTTTCATTTGAGTAAGTGAATATCAAATAATAAACCAAGTTGTTTAAATGCTGAATATGTTTGGGATCAAGGTTGGATATATACTTATATGATGCTAGATTATTAAAAACATTGGTTGGATTTTGCTTGTATGTGTGCGCATGTGTATTCAAGTGATCACAGCAGTCAAAAGTGGACATTGGATCCCTGGAAATCAGAATTGGGTACTGGAAAGTTGGGATTGGGAAATCTTTTGATTAGATACTGGGAACTGATATGGATGCTGGGATCTGAACTGTGGTTCTCTGATAGAGTAGTAAGATGTCTTAACCTGGGGTTATCTCTCCAGCCTTCATGTTACTAGCTTGTTTGGAAGGGGGTTTGTTTTGTCTTGTTTCAGATGTATTTATTTAATTTGATGTGTATGAGTGTTTTGTCTACATGAGTGTTTATATATTGTTTGAGTTCTTGGTGCCCTTGAGCCAGGAAAGGGCATTCTATGCCCTGGAACTGGAATTATAACAATTGTCAGCTCCATATGGGTTCTGGAACACAAGCCTGGTCCTCTGTAAAAGCAGCAAGAACTCTTAACCACAGAGCTATCTCTCTAGCCCCAGTGTTACATGCTTTGCTCAGTGATGGACTTTGAATATGATGGGGGTCCCAAAGGATTTGTATTGCCTACTAACATCATAGTCATTCTAGCTTCTGTAAGTACAACCTGTGATGTCCACAATGATAAAGTGTCAATGAACTAATCCCCATTTATAAGTTATTTGTAGCTGTAAGTAACTGGGTTGTTGCTGTTGTTTTGTTTTGTTGTTGCCATGTGGTGTATGTGTAAAGGCCCTAAGAGTTATTATAAGTGGCAGTCCAATTTTTAAGTCTTAAATGTAAGAAATACTTAGATTAGAGCTAGGGATTTTAGGCCATAAGTGAATTGTTCATAACTAATACTAAAAGGGTAACACAAAGTACAAGAGAGTTGTAATGTGTCCTCTCTGGGAAGTAGCACTTAATGGATTCATGAACGAAAATTCTTTCCAGGAAACCTGGGGACAAAGATTTAGAGAAGTTGAAGGAAAAGTGGGAAGAGACAGTGGTGCCACTAAAGTCAATGGAAGGGGCCTTTACAGATCAAATAGAATGATACTACCAGTGGAAAGTCTGAAGAGGGAAAAAGAGTCACACTAAAGTTGGCTGTTCAGTTGTCTCTCGGCTCATCAGCTTTGTTAGTTTTTTGCCAGTGTGATAAATACGTGTAAGAAAATATAGAAAGAAGGGTGTGCTGTCTAGTTTTATGACAACTTGACACAAGCTATAGTCATCTGAGATGAGGGAACCTCAGCTGAGAAAAATGCCTCCATAAGATCAGGCTGTAGGCAACACTATGGAGCATTTTCTTAATTGCTGATTGATGAAGAAGGGTCCCGCCCATTGTGGGTGGTGCCACCCCCAGCTGGTGGTCCTGAGTTCTGTAAAACAGTCTGAGCAAACCATGAGGAGCAAGACAGAAAGTTGTACTTCTCCATGGCCTCAGTATCCGTTCCTGCATCCAGGTTCCAACATGGTTTGAGTTCCTGCCCTGACTTCCTTCAGTGAATGTATAAGCCAAATACAGTTTTTTCCCCAAGATGCTTTAATCATGTTGCTCCATCACAGCAATAAACACAGTAAACCTGATTAATAAAGGCTTTATTAATTTCATGGTTTCCAAGATTGTAAGCCATTGTCATTTGGCTCTGTTGCTTTTAAATCCATAGTGGTGCAGGAATATTATACAGGAAAGACATATCAGAGCAATTTGGCTCACTGCATAGCCACAAGGAGCCAAGAAAGACCAGGAAAGATCAGGGCAAAATACCCTTCAAAACATGCCACTCACACCTTCAGTGATCTATTTCCTCTATCCAAATACCCCACTCCTATCCCCAGTTTCACCACCTCCCAATAGTCAGTTCAAAATTGTGAATCAATCAATGAGTAGCCAATTGATGAAGGCAGAGTTGTCATATTCAAGCCTTTCCCCCAAAATCCTGCCTTTGAATGTTACTTACACTGGAGAAGAGATCTTGGGGGCATAACACCTTTGGGAGGGCACTTTATATCCAAACCATAACACCATCTGAACTCTCATTGCTACTTCCTTCCCCTGTTTTTCAGCACTGCATTGGTGGAGGAGGATTCTTTCCAGAAGGTAACCAGTGTGGCGACTTCTCTTCATTTGATTGGAATGGATACGGAACTCACACTTGGTTCAGCAATAGCCGGGAGATAACTGAAGCAGCTGTACTTCTGTTCTATCGTTGAGAACTTTGTGGTGTGGGATCCAGACTTCTCCAGTCTGTGACTTCACAAGTGCTGGAAAAAACTTATCTAGTAACTAGAATGCTAATGACACAGGAAAGAGAATAAACAATGTTCATTGCAGGCTTAGGTGTCTTCATAATTTTTTTTTTTTTTTTGTGCAAGGATGGGTGATTTCAAAAGGGTTTCTGCTGCCCTGTATGATTCTCTTGGGATATCAGGACTGTGTGTGTGTGTGTGTGTGTGTGTGTGTGTGTGTGTGTGTGTTTGCACCTCAGTATGTCTGTTTCACTCTGTGGGCAGGGGTCACACAAGCTATTATGCCATAGAGGCCAGAGGACAATTTTATAACTCAGTTTTCTCCTTCTACCCTGTGGATCCTGAGAATCAAACTCAAGTCACTGGGCTCACTGGCAAGCACCCCCACCAGACGAGCCATCTTGCTGGCCCCGCATGATTAGGACAAAGAACGAGGCCAAGATAGAAGAGAAAATTCAGGAAAGAACAGCTATCAAAAATCAGGTTATTAAGAATAGAAAAGGAAACAAGAGAAAATGAAAACAAGTAGAGAGACCACTAGCAATTTGTCATCCAGGATGTAAAAAATCTAGTTCAAACAAGATAAATACTCTTCCCTGTCCCAACATTCTTTTTAATACGTACTAAACATATTAATATGTTTTGCCTACACGTATACATGCACCATGTGTGTGCAGTGCCCAAGGAGGCCAGAAGAGGGCATCAAATCCCATGGAACTGGAGTTATAGACAGTTGTGAGCTATGAGGGTGCTGGGAACCAAACCTATGTTTTCTGCAAGAGCAGTTTAAGATCAACTTCATACACATAAGACTCCGTCAGAAAAAAAAAAAGAAGAGGTGAGAAGAAAGAGGAGTAAGAAGAGGGTGGAAAGGGAATAGGGAGATGACTTAGCCGTTACAAGGACATTTTTTTCAAAGGACCCAAGTATATACCTACTCCCTGTCCTGTATCCCTCAGGGTGTTTGAGAAGCTACCTAAGAGAGCATGGCTGGAGGTCGCATCACTCAGAGGAAGAGGTGAGAGGTCCACCTGCCCTTGCGCTCATGCCCTTGGTTCAGATCCCACCCTGCTCACATCTCTTCCCATCCCCCTTCCTGCCCCTACACCTACCTTGGGCAGATACCAGCTGCTCAGGTACAGACCAGGCCAGAACATATATGAAGCTCTCCTACTCTCGGAACCCCCACATGCAGCTTCAGATGAAATACAAAAGACCCAAGCTACTGACACACTGCTGCTCAGGTGCAGGCCACACCATTCAGAAGAGTACCAACCCCTTACTGGACCAAAGGCCATACTAACTGCAAGGAGTCCAGTCCCCAACTCTGACAAAAACTCCCTGCTTGAACAGAGTTCACATCAGCTGCCAGAAGTACAGACCACAAAGACCAGAATACCAAAGAAGAAACAGAAACGAAGGGGGGAAACACTCTTCCTACAAAGAAGATTTCAGAAATCAGCACTGTGGTAGTTTTAATGTAATTGGCCCCCATCAGCTTATAGGAAGTGGCACTATTAGAAAGCATGACTTTGTTGGAGTAAACATGGCATTGTTGGAAGAACTGTGATCACTGTGAAGGTGGGCTTTGAGGTCTTATATATGCTCAACCCATGCCCAGTGATTCAGACCACTTCCTATTGCCTGCAGGTCAAGATGTAGAACACTCATCTCCTCCAGCACCACATCTGCCTGCATATCACCTTGCCACACCATGATTAAACCTCTGAAAATGCAAGCCATCCCATTAATCTTTTTCCTTTATAAGAGTTTCCATGGTCATGGGGTCTCTTCACAACAATGGAAACCCTAAAACAGAAGTTGGTACCAGGGACTGAGGTATTGCTGTGACAGGCTAGACCATGTTTTGGTTTGGAGCAATATGGACTTTGGAAGTTTGAGTTAGAAAAAAAGTGGATACTGTAGCTCTGTAATAGAGTTTGAAGTCAGGGATGGTAATGCCTCCAGACTTTCCTTTATTGTATAAGATTGTTTTGGCTATCCTGGGTTTTTTGTTTTTCCATATAAAGTTGATTATTGTCTTCTCCAGATCTGTGAAGAATTTTGATGGGATTTTGATGGGGATTGCATTGAATCTATATATTGCTTTTGGTAGAATTGCCATTTTTACTATGTTGATCCTCCCAATCCAAGAGCAAGGGAGATCCTTCTATTTTCTGGTGTCCTCTTCTATTTCTTTCTTCAAAGTCTTAAAGTTCTTGTCAAATAGATCTTTCACTTCCTTGGTCAGGGTTACCCCAAGATATTTTATGCTCTTTGTGGCTATCGTGAAAGGTGATGCTTCTCTGATTTCCCTCTCTGTTTCTTTGTCCTTAGTGTATAGGAAGGCAACTGATTTTTTGGAGTTGATCTTGTATCCTGCCACATTACTAAAGGTGTTTATCAGCTGTAGGAGTTCTTTAGTAGAGTTTTTGGGGTCGCTTATGTATACTATCATATCATCTGCAAATAACGAAAGCTTAACTTCTTCCTTTTCAATACGAATCCCCTTGATCCCCTTATGTTGTCTTATTGCTATTGCTAGAACTTCAAGCACTATATTGAAGAGGTATGGAGAGAGTGGACATCCTTGTCTTGTTCCTGATTTTAGTGGGATGGCTTTGAGTGGGGAGAACCCAAAGAAAAACATATAGGCATCCTCCTGAATATTAACCTTCATCAGGCGATGAAAGGAGACAGAGACAGAGACCCACATTGGAGCACCGGACTGAAATCTCAAGGTCCAAATCAGGAGCAGAAGGAGAGAGCACAAGCAAGGAACTCAGGACCGCCAGGGGGGCACCCACACACTGAAACAATGGGGATGTTCTATCGGGAACTCACCAAGGCCAGCTGGCCTGGGTCTGAAAAAGCCTGGGTTAAAACCGGTCTCACTGAACATAGCGGACAATGAGGGCTACTGAGACCTCAAGAACAATGGCAATGGGTTTTTGATCCTACTGCACGTATTGGCTTTGTGGGAGCCTAGGCAGTTTGGATGCTCACCTTACTAGACCTGGATGGAGGAGGGTGGTCCTTGGACTTCCCACAGGGCAGAGAACCCTGATTGCTCTTTGGGCTGATGAGGGAGGGGGACTTAATTGGGGGAGGGGGAGGGAAAGGGGAGGCGGTGGTGGGGAAGAGACAGAAATCTTTAATAAACAAAAAATAAAATAAAATAAAAAGAACACACAATGACAATAAAAAAAGAAAAAAGAAAAAAAAGTGGAATGTTTTAAGCATTGATTAATGGACCATATTGGTAGTAACATGGAGACAGTGGTGCTAAGAGTTATTTGAACTGTTAGGGCCTGACTCAAGAGTTTTTAGAAGAAAAGAATATGAATAAGTGGTCTAGAGATTGTCCTTGTGATATTTTGGTGAAGAATGTGGCTGTTTTTTGCCCTTGTTCAAAGAGTCTGAGGCAAAAGTGAAGAGATTTAGATTATATCTGATGGCAGAGGAAATCTCAAAACAGCCTGGTATTGAATCTGTTGTGTAGCTATTACTGGTTTCTCTTATACAAATTTATAATAAAAAGACTGAACAAGGAAAAACACAAAATATACAATTTGAGGAGAAAGGAGCACCAGGAAGTGAGATGGAGCTAAGCCCTGTGTTCAAAAGGATAAATGGATTAAGAAATATAATAAAGAATGTATAACATCAGAGAAAGATCCCACTCAGGTAAGTTTTAAAACTTAGAGCCAAAAAAGGTGGTGCATGCCTTCAATATCAGCACTCCAGAAGCAGAGGCCATCTTACCAACGCAATCTACAGAATCAACCATCTCCATCAATCCCAGCATAATACTCAGTTTCATATGGGAAAACAAAAATACAAGATAGCTAAAACAGTCCTGTACAATAAAAGAACTTCCAGAGATATCACCATCCCTGATTTCAAACTGTACTCCAGAGCCATAGTAATAAAAACCACATGATATTGGCATAAGAACAGACATGTTGATAAAAACAGGCATAGAATTGTACCAAAGATCCAGATATAAATCTACACACCTGTGTACATCTGAATTTTGATAAAGAATCCAGAAATATAAAAATGGAAAAAAAAGAAAGCATCTTCAACAAATGATGCTGGTCTAACTGGATGTCAGCATGTAGAAGAATGCAGATAGATCCATATCTATCACCCTGCACAAAACTCAAGTCCAAGTGGATCAAAGACCTCAACATAAAACCAGATACACAGAACTTAATAGAAGAGAAAGTGGGGAATAGCCTTTAACACATTGGCAAAAGAAACAACTTCCTGAACAGAAAACCAACAGTGCAGCCACTAAGGGACTCAGAAAACTGAAAAGCTTCTGTGAGGCAAAAGATGATGTTCAATAGGACAAAACATCAGCCTACAGAATGGGGAAAGATTTTCACCAGCTCCACGGAGCTGACTGTGACTCCTGACAGAGGACTAACATCCAAAATATATAAAGAACTCAAGAAACACTTTAAAACTCAAGAAACTAGACATCAACAAACTAAAGGGTTCCATTTAAAAATGGGGTATAGATCTAAACAGAGAATTCTAAACAGAAGAATCTCAAATGACTGAGAAACACTTTAAGAAATGCTAAGCATCCTTATCTATCAGAGAAATGGAAATCAAGATGACTCAGGTCCATTTTATACCTATCAGAATGGCTAAGATCAAAAGCACAAGGGACAGCTATGCTTGCAAGGTTGTGAAGCAAGATGAACACTCCTCCATTGCTGGTGGGAGTGAAAATTTGTACAGTCACTTTGGAAACCAATTATGGTGAGTCCTCCAGTCTATTGGGGATCCACCTACCTCAATACCCAGCTATAACACTCCTGGGCATGTACCCAAAGGATGCTCCATCCTACCACAAGAACACTTTCTCAACTGTTTTTACAGGAGCTTTATTCATAATAGCCAGAAACTGGGAAGAACATAAATATACCTCAACCAAAGAATGGATAGATAAAATGCAGGATATTTATACAATGGAATATGAATCAATTGTTTAAAAAAATTATGAAATTGGCAGACAAAATAATAGAACTAGAAAAAAATCATCCTGAGAGAGTTAACGCAGACCCAGAAAGACAAACATGGTATGAACTCACTTATAGGTGGATATTAGCTGTAAAGTAAAGGATAATCATACTACACTCCATAGCCCAAGAGAGGCTAAGTAACAAGTAGAGCTCAAATGGACACATGGATCTCTTTGGAAAGGGGAAATAGAACAGATTTTGTGTATCCAGATGTGGGGGCCCATACCTTTAAT
The DNA here is from genome assembly GCF_014885135.2 of Alexandromys fortis. Classification (NCBI taxonomy): domain Eukaryota; kingdom Metazoa; phylum Chordata; class Mammalia; order Rodentia; family Cricetidae; genus Alexandromys; species Alexandromys fortis. The sequence goes on along the minus strand of NW_026067925.1, from coordinate 405,126 downwards.
CCCAGCACTCAGGAGGCAAAGGCAGGTGGGTTTCTGTGAGTTTGAGACCAGCCTAGTCTATAAAGAGAATAAAGAGAATTCCATTGGGGACCTGCAAGAGGACCAATGTCAAAGAGTTACCTGGTCTGTCCCTTGTTGAACTATATTCATTGGTCCAATGTTGACCTTTGCCACGCTTTCTGCATACTCCAGAAGAGAGGAGCATTCTGTTTGGGTTATACTTAGAAGAAACATTGTTTCTATGAATACCCTGCCTACAATCTTTTTTAGGTGACCTTGTTTACCACAATTAATACACTTGGCATTTTGATTTTTCTTTAAGCCTCTTGAAATAAACTCTTCTATCCAAGCAGCATCATCATGGCTATGAGATTCAAAATTGACTGTATCTCAGATCAAATCCTATATGGATGCTAATCTTGCCTTTAAAGGCTAATTACCCTTTTGCATTGTGAATTAGCATTTGCGAAAACAAAAAACTCAATTATTATTTGTGTAGCTTCTGAATTTGGTGTCATTCTATTTACAGCTAAAGTCGGTCTTTGTAAAAAAAAAATCAGTGAAAGTCTCTTTTGGGCCCTGTATAACTTTCGTAAATGACTCAATTCTCTTAATTCTCTTTCTGCCTTCTTCAATTCTGTCCCAAGCATTCAAAGCTGCTGCATAACGTAGAGCCAAGGTATGATCATCATACATAGACTGTCTTTGTACATCAGCATAATTGCCCTCTCTAAGAAGTAGGTCTTGGGAGATTTCAATACCTCTAGCCCTACTTCATTGTTCAATTGTCCTAGCCTCATCTTTCAAACAGGTTTTCCACTGCAATTGAAGACCAGGCTCCAATATTGCTGTACCCAAGTTTCTCCAGTCTTGAGGTATAATTCTGCTAATTGTTGACCATGAGTTTAACATCTGCCTCACAAAAAGGTGAATGCATACCATATGAAACTATCACTTCCTTAAATCTAACATTTCTACAAGACTCCAGTCAGCTCTTGAATAGCCTTAGGGATGGATACCTGTCATTTATCAGTTTCTGTAAGGTGACTGGATAAATGGTTGTTTGAAAACTTGGGTTGTTCCTCTCTAACCTTACAATGTAATGCTGAGATTGGTTCTCCTTTAAATTTCTCTGTCTGGATGTGAATATCTTTATGACCTGTTTTAATAAGTTTTTCTGACACTTGTATCTTGGTGCTCATACAAACCAACATTTTAGGAATAAAATAAGAATAATTGAAATGATAATTAACATTATATCAATTCCAGTTGATTATCCCTTCATTTAATTGTTCCATTTTTAAATCATCCATTTTGTAACCATACAGAGAACTAATTCCCTCCATTGTAATAGTGTCTCCCATATTTTTTTAAATATTTATTTATTTTTTTATTATGTATACAATATTCTGTCTGTATGCCTGAGGGCCAGAAGAGGGCGCCAGACCTCTTTTACAAATAGTTGTGAGCCACCATGTGGTTGCTGGGAATTGAACTCAGGACTTTTGGAAGAGCAGGCAATGCTCTTAACCACTGAGCCATTTCTCCAGCCCTCTCCCATATTTTTTAACATGAGAAAAAAAAACTCTCTCTTTTTTTAACTAATTTCCCCCCTTTAAGAATTCCCAATTGTCTCACAAAATCTGCTGACAATGATGGTGAAGATGATGATGAAGTATGAGGCTGACTGCTTTCAGAATCCTCTTACCAAAAAGGTACAACCTGCCATATCCCTTCCTGTCTCTGTCCCATATTGTCATTTCCTGTCTCCTCTCTGTACAGACCTTGAGACCTCTATGGTTAAGTAGTGGCTAGCTCTAACCTCTGATCTCCAGGAAAGCTTTATTTGTCAGAACACAAACAAAATATCACACAACACAACAGGGCATGGTCTTCACAGCTATTGAAACTCTAAGACAGTAGCCCTAGTAAAGACACCTAGTGATGGGTAATAAAGATCCTGAACTTGTTATCTTCCATAACCAGGCAAATCATCCAGTAGAAGGATTAGGGCACCAACCTAGCTACAAAACCTTTGACCTACAATTTTTCCTTCCTATAAGATGTGTTGGGATAAAAGTGGTATAGAACTTTTGGGGATGGCCAACCAATGACTGGACTAACTTGAAACCCAGACCACAAGAGAGAACCTATACCTGACAGTGCCTACAGTGTCAAGAACCAGAGGCTGGATAACCTGGGATAGAACCAAATATAACTGGGTAAAAGAGTCAATGGAATGATTCCTAATGATATTCTGCTATACTTGTAGACTGGAACCTAAAATAATAATCATCCAGCAACTGATGGAAGCAGATGCAGGGACCCACAGCTAAACATTAGGTGGCGCTTGAGGAATCCTGTGCTAGATGGGAAGTATGGATTGCAGGAGCCAGAGGGATCAAGGATACCACAAGAGCACAACCCAGAGGATCAACTAACCAGGACTCATAGGGGCTCACAGAGACTGAACTAACAACTGGGGATTCTGCATGGGTCTGACCTAGGTACTCTGCATGTATGTTAAAGTTATGCAGCTTGGTCTTCTTGTGGGACTACTATCTGGGGAGTGGAGGTTGTCTCTGACTCTTTTGCCTGCTCCTGGGACACTTTTCCTCCTACTGGGTTGCCTCATCCAGCTTCTTCCCTGAGCTCTTTTAGTCCAGAAGTCTCTGCTATACCTCCTGCCTAACTATTGGTCACTTATCTTTTTATTAAACCAGTCACAGTAACATATTTTCACACAGTATAAAGGAATATTCCACAACATTTTGCTCCTACTGAGTTCCCTCGTTCACTCTGAGGGGATGTGCCCAGTCTTACTGTAACTTGTTATGCTATGTTTGGTCAATAACCATGGGAAGCCCGCCACTTTCTGAAGGGAAATGAAGGAAGAGTGGATCTTGGGGACAGGGGGTTAAGTGAGGGACTGGGAAGAGAAAAGGCAGAAGGCTGCTGTCAGGATATAATATATGAGAGAAGGATAAATTCTTTAAAGAGCATTGCAGTATCATAGTCCTAATATCTGAAGAACAACCAAGCATGGCAGCAGAAATTCTTTTGAAATCTCCCACCCCTACACAAAAAGGATTCATGAAGACACCAAGCCTGCGATGAACATGGTTTATTCTCCTTTTCTGTGACATTAGCATTCTAGTAAGTAGATAGGTTTTCCACCATGCATGAGAGTCCGCAGATTGGAGAAGATGTCTGGGTCCCACACCACAAAGTTCTCAACGATAGAACAGAAGCACGGCTGCTTCTGTTATCGCACGGCTACTGCTGCCTGCCGTGTGAGTTCCGTATCCATTCCAATCAAATGCAGAGAAGTCTCCACACTGCCGAGGGTTACCTTCCGGGAAGAATCCTCCTCCACCAATGCAGTGCTGAAAAAACAGGAGGAGACGAAATAGCAAGGAGAGGTCAGCTGGTGAAATGGTCTGGATATGAAATGTCCTCCCCAAAGATGATATGCACTGAAGACCTGGTCCCCAGTGTAAGTAACATTCAGAGACAGGAGTTTATGGAATGCTTGAATAGGAGGTTCCTGCCTTCATCAGTTTAGTTTTTGAAGGTGACTTGCCCTGGTTTCTCAGTTTTCTGGTCACCATTCAGTAAGCCACACTGCTCTGATGTGCCTTTCCAGTAGAATGTTTCTGCCTCACCATGGATCTAACATCAATGGAGCCAAGTGACCACAGGCTAAAATTTCTGAAAGCACAAAACTAAATAAGACTTTCCCTTTAACCTGTTTCTCTTGGGTGTTAATCACAGAGGCAAACGGCTGACTCATACAGCTGATGAGTCCAGAGACACCCTAATACCCAAATTAGTGGACTCGTTGTCCCTCTTAGACTCTCTGTGGACAGTATCACTTTGTTTGATCCATAAAACCTCCTTCCATTGACTTTAGCGGCATCACTGTCTCTTCCTACCTTTTCATCAGCTTCTCTGCAACTTTGTACTTAGGTTCCCTGACTAGATTTTTTCCTTTATGAATTTCTTAAGTGCTCCTTCCCAGAGAGGACACATTTTCCAGTCCCCTGTAGCTTGTGTCACCCCTCTGTCTTCAGTTAGCCAACTGATGGTTCAAACTGTCTATCTCCAGTCCAGATGTTTCTTGAGCTAAAGATCTTAAATCAATCTGTCACTCAAATCACTCCAGGCTCCACATGAGAAAGCAGAGTTAATTACCGCCATGAGCCACTTAACAACAGGGATTTATTGTGATAAATTCCTTGGTTGTTCTGCCACGGTGTGGACATCACAGGGTGTCCTCAGATGATCTGGAGTCACTATGATGCCTCTAGGCAGTACTACCACATGAAAATTCCGTCATGAAAACAATCCATCACTGACCAAAACACGAAGCAGTATGAGTGCAAATCCCTCCTTAACTCCAAACCTGGTCTTCATTCAGACACTGGGACTTAATAAACGCAGTTCATTGGCTTTGAACTTGCTACTTCCATGTCTTAACTTCCCAAGTAGCAGAATATGTTTTGCCACACCATCTTAAAAACCAGGGAAGTAAAGGGATTGGATGGGCACAAAATAGCAGTTGCATAGGAACAAGAACTAGTATGTTATTGCAAAGAAAGATGGCTTCAGGCAATGACAGCATGCTGCAGAGTTGAAAACCTAGAGGAAAGCAATTGGAATATTTCCATCATAAGGAAGCGCATGTTGGAGGAGACAGATAGGCTTAACCTGATTTAAACATTGCGTGATCTAGTCACGCATTGGACCATCACAATACATCCTATTAATATATAAGTTTATGTTATCAGGGGGGCTGGAGAGATGGCTCAGCAGTTAAGAGCATCGCCTGCTCTTCCAAAGGTCCTGAGTTCAATTCCCAGCAACCACATGGTGGCTCACAATCATCTGTAATGAGGTCTGGTGCCCTCTTCTGGCCTTCAGGCATATATGCAGACAGAATATTGAATACATAATAAATAAATATTTTTTAAAAAAGTTTATGTTATCAGTTAAGTAAACTTAATTTTAATAATATTTTAAAATGGCACTCACTCACCCAAGTGAAAGCCATAAGGTTATCCTAGACATCTCTTCACATTCTCTGTATTCATCTAGTCTTAAATTTTAAATCATCGGTGTTCATTGGCCCCATACATGGGTACTGCCCTACTCCACGCTTTCATTTGGACCATGGAAAACACCTTTCTTTGTGCCTAGTCTTCCCCACTCAGACCTGACACTGTGCTCTCAGTGTCACCTGAACACACCAAGATGACAAAGTTAGTCTTCCCCTTCAAAACGTGTTGATGGCTCCCATCATTTGCATACAGTACAAACTCACTAGAATAATGTAAAAGTTTCGTCCTGATCCAGTTCCTGTTAACACTTCCTAAATCAGCTCTTGCCTCTACCCTACATTCATCTGTACACAAAACTAAAACACAGCTTGCTTTCCCTCATAGCACATGCTAACTGATACACTGGTAAACTTGAATACATTATTCATTCACCCTAAATTGGTCTGCACCATAAGCTTCTATCCATCTCCCAAGACTCAACTCAAAAACTACCTTTCCTATAAACTAGGTGTGATGTCTCATGCCTGTGATCCTAGCACTGTAAAGCTAAAGGCAAGGCAAGAGGATCAGAAGTTCAAGGTCATCCTCCCTAGTAGTGAGTTTAGAACCAAATGAAAATATAAATGAGACCTGTCTCAAAAGCAAAAATCTTTTCCTACAGTCTTTACTCTGCCTTTCCAGTGCTTATTGCAGCCTCTAGTTAATTTTTATTTGTTTTGTTTTGTGTTTTGCTTTCTTTTGTTTTATGACACTAGGAACCAAATCCTAGGGCCTTCTGCATGTTAGGCAAGTGTTTTACCACTAAGCCATACCTAAGCTCCTTAGTTTATATTTCAATTATACTTCAAACACATCAAATAACAATTACACATTTGTGTGAATGTCTAATCCATTAAGTGCTAGCAAAGTACGTTGCATGTCATATCTCCTGTACCATTACAATATAGGTACCCAAAGCGAGCTATGCTAAACAATAAGCAGATAACACACTGGCACCTGTTAACTCTACATTTCATATTCTTCAGACGTGACTGAAAGGTGACTCGGAAGCAGGTTTTTACAAAGAAACCTTCCCTTTCATTATCTCCATATTCATCTCTCTCCATCGCAATCAGGGGGGTTCCTTGTCAGCAATGCTTCCTCATCCTGTCAGGAGAATGGACGCTCTGATGACCAGGGAATGAAAATGGAAAAGGGGTCACCTGTCAGGAGCTGAGGACCCTTTTCTGAGACTGTTACTTTGAGGAGGTCTGGTTTCCAAGAGAATCTGTTATTCTTGGCAATTCCCACCTCATTCTGCCTTTTGCCACAAACTATAAAAAGAGACAAACAGAAATGTCTAATGATCCCAGGCTTAAAGAACATCGGGTAGCTGCAGTGAAATTGGGTGTACCTGACCTCTCAGTCAGTCTACATGCTAACCTTTAACCAGACAAAGTGCCTGTGATAGGAGGAGAAGAGCCTAGGTGAGGTCTACCAGATGTCCAAAACACTTCTACGTAATCTTTTTATACAATAAGCAACTGTACAAATCCTGAAAAGAATGCATTTCACTCCCAAAGCTAAACCCTCAGTAGAGAATGACAATACCTGGTGACTCTATAACAGTCTCAGCCCCCAAAGGTTTTCACAGGACTTCCTGAATTTAAGTGTCACCCTGAATTCAAGTAACTGAGTGTTTTATCCTAAAAGCTAAGCAAACGGCAACAGTGCATTAGAAGTTGCAACATTGACTCTGGTCTTCAACGAGAGAGGATATTTGCATGTAGACAGAAGTTCTTATCCCTGAGAACAAGCCAAGTACAAGGAAAAGTCACACTCCCACACACATGCTCATACTACCATGACAGTCTCCCATGCTCAACACACACTGAAAACCTCAATCTTATTCACAGGCCAACTTGGTCCCTAGAAAGACTCAGTTCAGAACACTTGCTGCTTTTGTAGAAGGATCCAAGTTCAGTTCCCAAGTTTCCATGTCAGGTATGTCACAACCATCTGTAACTCCATTTCCAGGAAATCTAACACCCTCTTCTGGCTTCCCAGAGTATCTGTACTCATATACACAACCTACACACAAGGATAGGGGTATATACATAATTTAAATTTTTTAAAATATATTTTAAAGGACTCACAATTTCAGTATTGCATCCAGTGACCCTCATGCCAGCACACAAGGCATTGGCTGCTCTCTCATTATTGAACACTCTGAACTGAACAAATCCTGCAATGAATTCCCCTGAAAAGAAAAAGTAGAAAAGGAGCATTCAAAGAAGATTCTAGAAAAAAAAAATTGTCTTGAGGTCAATGCAGAGATTGTCAGTGTCAGGTGCAGATTCTAGTTCAACACATCAGAAACACTGGGTGTAGTCTGTCACTACCATAACCAATGGCTAAAACATCCTAGCCACAAATGTCGCTAACAGGAGTCTTTCCCAAATCCCAGAGTTCAAGAGTCTGCTGAAGGCTTTTATGAAGAAACTTAGTAACCCAGGAAGATCACGCCGACAACCTCCAGTGGACTATCACAGCAGTTAGCAAGTATGTTGGCTCTGGTCCTACCACACTTTTCTTCTGCCCTTTAATTTTTAAACTTTTATATGCCAAGAACAAATAACAGGAGCTTGAAGGGGCTGTAGAGATAACTCAGAGGTTAAGAGCATTGCCTGCTCTTCCAAAGGTCCCGAGTTCAATTCCCAGCAACCACATAAACCCACAACCATCTGTAATGGGGTCTGGTGCCCTCTTCTGGTCTAAAGGCATACACACAGACAGAATATTGTATACATAATAAATAAATAAATATTTTTTAAAAAAACAGGAGCTTGAAATTACACAGCACAGGTTCAACCGCTTGGAAGGGTATGTGCCAGCCAGCCTTGGATTCATATTAAATAACACAATAGTCACCCCTCGCAGCAGACATAAAACTCCATTTTCTTTGTTCTTCTACCCCACCTTTTCTTGTTGTTCTGGTCCTTGCACATGGACCTGGTTTATTCCTAAGAAACTTCTGGCTGATAATGGGATTGCTAAGAGTAGATTCTGGAACCATGTATCCCCAGTACAAATGCTAACTCTCTTGTTCATACCCTATGATCTCAGGCAAGTTCCTAGACCTTCAGTGCTCCATTCTCCTAATCTGTAAAATGGGTTAGTGGTAGTTGAGAGCCCAAGGGCAATCAACTGAATGAAGTGAAACACAGATATTCACAGAAGAGAAGCAGGTTGTGGTGGATAGTAAATAAATGCTGCTTATCATAACTGAGTTTATCACGTGTCCTGCAGAGGGTTCAGAGGTGCATTAGAGACTCACTCTGGCCATAGGGGGAGTAATAAGAGGCTGTCTTCTGAGCATCACCGAAGTCATAGAGCACAGGTAACGATGGACCATTGTCAGTCCAACACTTCCCTATTCCGTATTTCACCGGGTACATCTACAAGAAAAGAAAAGAAGTCACTGGTTAAGGATGGCAGCATAAGTACTCACAGAAACACTGCCCTGCATGGAGAAGTAAAACATGTCTCCAGTAAAGAAGATTTTTCCCAAACTTGTCAGATAAAAAAGAATCCTTTCCTTTGTCTGTCTCTCTGACATTCTAGACCTCTCTTTCTTCTCTCCTCTCTTCTCGCCTCTTCTCTCCTCTTCTCTCTTCTCCTCTCCTCTCCTCTTCTCTCCTCTCTTCTCGCCTCTCCTCTTCTCTCCTCTTCTCTCCTCTCCTCTCCTCTCCTCTTCTCTCCTCTTCTCTCTTCTCCTCTCCTCTCCTCTTCTCTCCTCTCTTCTTGCCTCTCCTCTTCTCTCCTCTTCTCTCCTCTCCTCTTCTCTTCTCTCTTCTCTCCTCTCCTCTCCTCTTCTCTTCTCTCTTCTCTCCTCTCCTCTCCTCTCCTCTCCTCTTCTCTCCTCTCCTCTTCTCTCCTCTCATCTATTCTCTTTTCCACATACCCCTATCCCTTGTCTCACTTGGCTCATTACACTTAAAGCTAGGGAAACACTGAATACAACCCCTCCCCCAATCTCAAACACCTGACTGTCTCTTCACACCCATGAAAAACAGCCTCACCCAGTAGTCTCCAGTACCTGGTACAGGCCAAACAAATTATGGCCCATGTATGGCAGGAAGCCAGTGAAGGTGCGGTACCTCAGCAGGGAGCTATTCCTCCAATTTTCCAGGGGGCTATTGTTGGGCACATGCCAGATGCCCAGGTTCTCAGCCTGGATGTCGAAGTAGCCAGGGTTCTGGAAAGCAACCAACACTGAGCCTGACCAGACAGAAGATTTCTCTAAGCAGAAGACCCTCATGCACAGTGTCCAGCACAGCTGGTATCTCTGGGCTCCAGGTGGACAGAGGGTCAGCCATGTTCAGATGTCGTTATTTCCAAGGACAATGGTCCCATCACCACCACCTACTTACCGAGAACCCTACTTGGGAGAATGCTGAGATTCAAGGTAAGCACTTTTCACTTCTTCAGTCCTGTGTTGAAGGACAACCTTCCCACCCTCTCCATGGCCTGCTTGAGCTACACTCACATCCTCACGCTTTCCCAAGTGACTTCAGAGTATACCAACCTTGTAGTCATCACTTGTGGCCCCCTCTGCAGTCCCAAAGGTGTTGTAGTTGGCCCAGTTGCCATCCCCCTCTGGGTAGTCTGCTCTGCTGCCTTGCTGACTGGACCAGCGATCACCCACTGTGCACTTCCCACCCATGTTGTTCTCATGCACACTGGCCACCAGGGTCCATCCACCACCAGCAGTGGTCATGTCACAGAAGGTCTGGTAGATGACACCATTCTTCGTGCGGAGGAAGTAGAGGCCATCTGTAAAGAGAAGCAGTCCACAGTCCACCTGTGTGCAGGCTCACTGTCCATCTCTGCTCTGGAAACAGAATGGCTCTAGTAACTGCAAACAAAGCTAAGCCTCATACCCTGATTGTCCCACCACATGTGTCCCTAGGATTGTGCCTGAGTTCAGAATGCCATGCTTCTGTGACTGAGGCAGAACATGGAATTACCCAAACTGACAGGGATTTTTCTCCTAAAGTTAACCATAGTATTATCAAAGGACTTAGCAACTCCACTTGGTAGATAACCAAAGAACTGGGAACAGAGACTCAGATATGGACATTCATATTTGTGACAGCTCTGGTCACAAGACCTGGAAGGCAGAAACAAGCCAAGTGTTTCTCTGCAGAAAAAGGAATAAGCAATATACTGTGTTGTCTAGTATGCAGAATATATATTGTGTACATTCCTATATATCCAATAGATCAAAAAGAGTGAAGTGGGCTGGAGAAATGGCTCCAAGGTTAAGAGCAAGTACTGCTCTAGCGGAGGACTTGAGTTAGGTTCCCAACTTCAAACTTGGCAATGTACAAGTGCCTGTCACTCCAGCTCCAGAAGACTGAATGGTCCCTTCTGGAATCTGCACGCACCTGAGCATACATATACACATTCCCACACAAAGGCACATACATCTACATCATCATCATAATAATGCTAACTATTTTTAAAATAAATTAACTCTTCTACAACACATGTGAGCCATGAAGCATGCTGATGAAATAAGACAGACTACTCAGATGAGGTAACAAGAATTGTCAGATTCATAGAAGTAAGAAACAAAGCAGCAGTTCACAGGGAATACAGGAATTTGTTACTTGGTTACTACAGAATTTCTATTCAGTGAATGAAAACTTTCTGGAGATGGATAGTGGTAATTCATTCCATTATGAAAATTATTCTTGACTCTGAAAATCCTCAAAATTGGTTAAGTGGATATTTTTATCCACGATGTACATTTTATCACATTTTCTATATCAAAAAAGAAAGGCTGTTCCCTGGGACAAAAGCCTGATTTCCTAGCTGGGTTATGTGTCTGTATTTCTGAGACAGGGTCTCCCCAGGTCGACTTGGAGATTTCAGTTCTCTGCCGTAGGCTCCCAAGTGTTAGGATCACAGTGTGCTCTTTAAATGTTCATCACTCACCTCGTGCCCTAGGGACCTCCCGCTTGATTTCCTTGCAGCTTCTGAACAGAGAGGAAGACACAGGATTGGCCCGGCTGTTGGTGTCGTTCTCTTTAACAAGAGAAGATGCAGAGTTTCACACTCATGGGACACCCAGCCTCCCCTGTCATTCACCCTAAACTCATTCCATGACTTCTCAAAGCCTCCCTCTGAGAATCAACAACATTTCTAACTAGGAAGAAAGACAAGAGATTTGAAGGTGTTGGAGAACTTTGTGTCCAAAGTCCTAAAAAGGAAGAATAAAGTGAAGTCCAGCTTTGCAGGTAGAGGAAATGCAGGGAGCGTGGGAGTGTAATATGCCTGGAGCACGGGAAGTGAGGTAGACAGTGCAGAGGGTTGACCAAGAGACCATGGAATAAAAAGCCTTGCAAATTGGCCTCAACTCTGCAAAGTCCTCTGAGAACCTAGAAGAGTGGAAACAAATGAGAATATTAGGATCAGAGCTGCTCAGGTGTAAGTTGCTCCATGGGTACAAGTCAAGTATTTTTGGATTGTATTCACTGTGTCTGAGCCACAGTTCCCTACTGCCCCATATCAGTCTGACAAAGACTGTCATGTAAAGATCTTGAAAGATGGCATGTAGGGACTTGCCCTTTTCCTTAAAGATACTAAAAAGGCAGTGAGAGGAATTACACACATAAAATACCATTGAGTTCTTACAGAGAGCAGAACTGAAGAAAACATTCTCTGGTCTCGAACCAGACCAGAATATGCCCTTGGCATTGAAACTCTAAAGCAAAGATCCTAAGTAGAGGGAGTGAGTAGGAGGAGACTCAGCTCTTGCAGAAGTCCCCCTGGAGCTACACACAAGCACAGGATCTGGACCAGGGCCTTTCTCAACCGCCTCACTGCCACACACCAATTCCTTCAGGAGGCAGTCAGCACCCAGCCTCCATCTCAGGGGCATCTTCTCTATGGGGGGTGGACTAGGTTGTATTTACATGTCCAGGAATCCACCATTGAAGGAAATGAGGCCTTTACTTTGGTAGAGAGTGGGGGTGGGAGATAATTGGGAAAGGTTGGAAGGAAAAAAGAAATGGGGGAAAAATATAATTATATTTCATTTCAAAAGGTTATTTAAAAAAAAAAAGACATGAACAATAGAGCTGTGGTCACACACGTCTTTAATCCCAGCACTTAGGAGGCAGAAGCAGGTAGATCTCTCAGTTTGAGGCCAGCTTGGTCTACAGAGCAAGTTCCAGGACGGACAGCCAGGGCTACACAGAGAGACCCTGTTTCGAAAAAAAAAAAAAAAAAAAAAAAAAAAACAAGCACGATCTCTGGCCCTCAGAGACCCAGGTCCTGGCAGCAACCTAGTCTTGCGCTGATTACCTTTAAAGGTAAAAGAGACCAGCAGAAGCGCTGTTCCTGTAGCAAGACTCACCGGCAGTGCACCCTCTGGTGGCCACGATGATAAACAGCAGGAAGCCGAGTTGGGTCATGGTCATCTAGAGAAGGGCAAGATGATGGTCACTCTCTATCCAGACCATCTTTTTCCCCTTACCCCAGTCTCAGCTCCTATCTAGTCCTTCAGTTACTCAAAGACCCCTTCCCTTTATTTAGCTCAACACGTTTGGCCCTAACAGCGATCTGAGCCAAAATCCTTTCCCCCGCTGCTCCAGAAAGGGCAACCACCCTCCCTCTTTACCTGGTGGGAGCTTTTAGTTGCCGAGTCAAGACACAGAGCTTTCTCTTCCGAGGCTTCTGCACGTGTGAGGTTCTGGTCCTTTTATGGGGAAAGCCCAGTGGGGCATAAGCTCACCTTCTGGCAGGCTGCCCAGTGTAGATGTAGCATCTGCTTATTGTAGGGTAATTCTGAGATTAGCAGGCTCTCCAGGACAAATACTAAATGTGGTTTGCTAGTGTCGTTCTCAGATTCAAAAAAGTGATGTTGGGTTTGTTTTTTAGTCCACATGTTTCCTGTAAATTAATATTTTTCTTTAAAAAATTCTACCATAATCATCATTCATAGGAAAGGGAAATTTTTGCCAGCGGTGTCAGTGGTTGCGGCAGTGGTGGTGAATTTTGAGACAAGGTCTCATTAGCCCAACCTGATTCAGACTCACATATGGCTGAAAATTACCTTCGACTCCAGATCCTCCTGCCTCTACCTGCCAAGTGCTGGAATTTTAGGTCTGTGCCATAAATTCTGGCTAGGAAAAAGGGGGAGGGGTGTAAATAACAACCTTGTAAAAGAATAATTTCAGAATAAGTACAAATATTTTGCTTAAACAAGATTACTGACATACAAAATTAATTGGCCACACGGTAGTGGCTCACGCCTTTAATCCCAGCATTCAGGAGGCAGAATTCAGTGGATCTCAGATCTCTGTGGAGCGGAAGGCCAGCCTGATCTACACAGTGAGTTCCAGGACAGCCAGGGCTACCCAAAGAAACCCTGTCTTGAGCGGGGGAAAATCCCATCATAGACAAATAGAAGTGGACAAGTTTAAATAAATCTCACTGCCAGCCAAGAAGCTATTTGCAATCAACACATGTCAGGAGAGGCTGGCATCAGTACCCTTGGGACTGAATGACTCTGACATCAGCCACACTCCAGCACAGCCTTCTGCATAAAACCGACTCCATGGTTTTGTGTGCACTTATTTCGTCACAATTTGGTAATCTTCATCTTTTTGGTTTGGCTTGGGTTTTATTTTTCCTCCCTCAGAACCATCCTGTGCACTCCACCCAGTCTCTCTCTCTCTCTCTCTCTCTCTCTCTCTCTCTCTCTCTCTCTTTCTCTTTCAAATTCGGGGTCTCTTTTTTCTTTCTTTTTTTTTCTTTCAAGACAGGGGTTCTCTGTAGCTTTGGAGCATGTCCTGGAACTTGCTTTGTAGACCAGACTGGGCCTCAAACTCATAGAAGGCCACCTGCCTCTGCCTTCTGAGTGCTGGGATTGAAGGTGTGCACCGCCAGTGCCCGGCTCTTTTTCTTTAGTTGCTGTTACATACGTGAGTGTGTGTGTGTGTGTGTGTGTCTGCATGTATCCCCAAATACATAATTACAGCTGGTTCAGTCTATATAACGTTACTTGTATTTACATGTTTTCAGGACTGATCTTTTGGTATTGCATAGCCAATTGGTGTTCTCTTCCCTAGGGAAGACTTTCTCCAGCTCTGCTGTCCTTAGTTGCCTCCAGTCCTCTGTCTAGGGCTGAGGCCTCCTAAGCTTTCTCCCTCTACATTAGCATGTCTATTGGTGTCCTCCTTGTTGGGGTCCTGCTTAGGCAGCCATGTTGGTAAGACCTCATGGATGTAGCTTCTGATGCTTCTAGAAGACAGTCTCACAGCAATCTCCCTGTTCCCTTGACTCTTTTTTCTTTTCATGTGTGTGACTATTTTGCCTGCATGTATGGTTGTGTGGCATGTACATGCAGTGCCTGCAGAATTCAGAAGAAGATGTCATAGCCCCTGGAACTAGAGTTACAGACGGTTGTGAGTTGCTATGTGGGTGCTGGGGATTGAACCAGGGTCCTGTGGAAGAGCAGTCAGTGCTCTTAACCACTGAACCATCTCTCTAGCTCTCTCTTTTGACTCTTGCAATTTTCCACCCCCCTCTTCCACAATGAACACTGAGCCTTACTTAGCTGCAGGAGTTGTGTGGGTGATGTGTCAGTTGGGACTGGACTCTACAACCCTGCATTTTGACTGGTTGTGGCCTTCTGCAGAGATCTCTGTCTATTGCAAAGAGAAGTGTTTTTGACAAGGAATGAGAACTACATTTATCTGTGAATATAAGGACAGATATTTAGAAGGAAGTCAGGGGTTGTGCTGCTTTAGTACAGGGGTGGTTGTAGGTTCTCTTCCAAGATCCATGAATTCTCTAGCCCTGGATGGTCGGTTAGGTTTCCAGTACCAGGCATGACTTCCCTCTTGTTGAGCAGGTCTTAGTTCCATTAGAGAGCTGTTGGTTACTGCCAAGATATATGTGCCACTATCACACCCGTAGGGCTATTGAACCAAACTAGTAATTGCTGTGGCTCACAGGCATCACAGGTGAGTAGAACTGTTGATTGTTTCCCTCCTTTGGAAGTTTGCATGATGTCTTCTGGTTCCATGAAAGCTAATCCTCAAGGAGGAGGTTTTTAGATCATACCCAGCTCTGCTTTTGTTGCTGTTGTTGTTGTTTTATTGTTGGGAGGATTTTGTTTTGTGTTGTGTTTTGGTGAGAAACAGCATGAAGTTGGGTGAGTAAGGAATTGGGGAGGATATGGGAAAGTTTGGGAGAGAGGGAAAAATATATCAAAATATACTGTATGAAAATTCCAAAAAGTAATTTTAAAGATACAAAAAAAAAAAAGGGCCAGTGTGGTGGCACACACTTTTGATCCCAGCACTGGGAAGGCAAAGGGAAGTGGATCTCTGAGTTAGTAAAGTGGTGGTTATAGGTTATAGGTTATAGGTTATAGGTTATAGGTTATAGTCCAGACTAGTCTACAAAAAGAATTCCAGGACACCAGGGCTACACAGAGAAATGCTGCCTTAAAAAAAAAAGAAAGAGAGATGTGGAAGGGAGGGAGGGAGGGAGGGAGGAAGAGAAGGAGGGAGGGAAGAAAGGAAGGAAGGAAAGAAGGAAGAAAGAAAGGAAGAAAGAAAGGAAGAAAGAAAGAAAGAAAGAAAGAAAGAAAGAAAGAAAGAAAGAAAGAAAGAAAGAAAGAAAGAAAGAAAGAAAAAGGAGTTTGAGGCCAGACTGGGATACATGAGACCTTGACTCAAAAAAATTGCATATACACACACAAAGAAAATATACACTTTAGTATTTTTAAAAATTAATTCCTGCCAGACAGTGTGGCGCACGCCTTTAGTCCCAGCCTTCAGGAGGCAGAGGCAGGTGGATCTCTAAGAGTTCAAGGCCAGTCTGGTCTACAAAATGAGTTCCAGGACAGTCAGGACTGTTACACAGAAAAACCCTATCTTGAAAAGAAAAAAGAAAGAAAAAGTTGATTCCCAGATGTGTTCGGTGATATTTGACATATTTAGTGTCATTACACATCTCATCCTTAACTGGTACATAAGTCATAGAACAGCCAACAATTACTAATTAGACCTAAGAATCTAAGAAACTCTGGGCTATTTGGAGGCTGTCACCCCCTAACCACCAGCATCTAGTCACTGTGTCCCAATGATTCTGCCTCCTACTTCCTCTGGTATCTGTTCTGCATTCCACCTCACCCAACCCCTACTGTCTTTGACTCTTGTTTTGCTCAGATCTGGATTTTTTCAACTATGGCTAATAGAAATTTTAATCTTAAACTGGTCTATATTTTAACAAGTGATTATACCACATGATGAAATAATAAATCCAGAAAGAGTGAAGGATTGGACTGGGGTATTTAAAGATCGTAAGAAATAAACATGGGTGGGTTCAGTATTCACTGGATTGCCCTCCCAATTCTATTCTGTGTCTTTGTCTTTTTCTTTCGTATCCCTGTTCCTTCTGCCTAAAATTTCTAATCCACACACCCTTATCCTGAAACATGTGAACCCCACAGGGGCTGAACCCCAACAGCTTAGCATATTAAAACACTCGCCACCAAGCTTGACAACCTAAATTCAATCCCCGTAATCCTTATGTTAGAAGCAGAGAACTGATTCACACAAGTTGTCCTCTGACTTGCACAGGTGTGCCATGGGACATACAAACCTACATACATACACCCATGTGTGTTTACACATATTTACAGAGAATAAATAAACAAAAAAATACCTGTAATATACATATGTGAAAAGTTTATTTATGCACATACATACCAGGAACACTGGATCAATATATACCTTTCACTTACTCACCTTATTAAAAACCCTATATCTAAACATAATCACTTCCTGAGATGGTGGGCTGGGATTGCCACATAAAATTGAGAGGACCATAATTCA
This sequence comes from Alexandromys fortis, assembly GCF_014885135.2. Lineage (NCBI taxonomy): Eukaryota > Metazoa > Chordata > Mammalia > Rodentia > Cricetidae > Alexandromys > Alexandromys fortis. The sequence continues at coordinate 388,166 of NW_026067925.1, read as the reverse complement.
CCCCAACACAACATCCATTCCTGAACTAATTTCTGGTCAAGGGAGTAAAACTTCCCCACTTGCCTTAGGCTGGCTAATCATCTGGGCATGGGCCAGATGCTTGTGAGTTTTGTGACAAAGTCTCTGGCCCCTGTTTTGAACATTCCTTAGTCGTCTTCTACCTCTAGTATTGGTGCTCTCAAATTCTTCTGCACACTGGTGCCAACAGGAATCCTTATGAACTACAAGCCATATCTGGGGATGATAATCCATACCTGTCATGCCAGCATTTGGGAGACAGGGGTAGAATGAACAAGACTTCAAGACTTCACATCTGTCTACAGAGTGAGTTCAAAGTCAGCCTGGGCTACATGAGACCCTGCCTTAAAAAAAAAACTCACACACAAAATTATTACTTTAATCCCATTAAAAGTACCCCTGTCACCCGGCAGCTAGAAACAAATTCAAAGCCCTTTTCTTAAATGTTGTATCAGTTACCTGTTGTAACAAACCACTCCATAACTGGGTAATTTAAAACAAGAATCATTTATTTTGTCTATGAGGCTGCAATTTTTGAGCAGCACTTAGATTGCATGACTAGCTTCTGCTGTGCCTAGCATCTTCTGAGTCATTCCCATGAGTTCCCTCCTCTTTATTGTCAGGGTGTGATTTTAGGGCTTGAACCACTGACACATTTGAAAGCAAGGCAAGCCAATCACTGGTGGTCAGTGGTTGAATGACTGCATGGCGGCTGCTCTCTCCAGTCTTCCTCTTGCTTCCCTTTGATACGCAGGTGTCACTTAGCTCAACTTCTCTGATAGCTGGATTTCCTTACGCGACAGCAGAATAGAATCAGAAGCATTAATTATGTAACTGTGGAACCAGCCAGTGTGTTGTATCTACTGTTGGCGACAATGAGACGGAAGGTGGGGATGAAGCAAGGTCGGGGTAAGAAGTTGCTCCGGCTGACCCTTCTGCTTATACTGCAGGCTAAGCTGGACAGAGTCCGAGTCCGTTGTGTGGAGGGACGAGCTGAAAATCTGGGGCAGGTGAGAGCATGAGGACAGGAATACGAGAGAACTAGAGTCCTGGATTTGATCCCGATCCTGCGGGGGAGGGGAGAGGGAAAAATGGGGATAGAAACAAAAAAAGGAAGCTTGCTTTTGCTGGCTCTGCTCTGAGTGGTCTTCAGCTTACCATCAGCTCAAAGTGTGCTAGGTGGCGGGAGACGTGGAAGCATGTGTGTGCCCTGAGGGTGAATCTTGTGAAGAAAGCCCCTCCCTCCCACACCACCTCGATCCATCCCGGCATCTGTATCCCCAGGAGACTTGTTATGTTTCACTGTTTTTAAAATATACACTTTATTGCTCAACAAATACATGCACATGTATAGAGAGTGGGTACAGATGGATACAGAGATTAATGAATTACAGAAAAGCAAATATTGGTGGATTACTAGCCAGGTGAAGAAATAAAATCTTATCTGCACTTCAGAAGCATCAAATACACTCCTTCCCCATTACAAAGCCCTCCCTCCGTGTAGGGTAAACACCAGACCAATGGTGATCAGTTCCTTGTTCCCATACTCCACTGCCTTTGTTGGTGCGTGTTTGTAGTTTGGTTTGGGTTTTTGCTGTTGGTCTGGGCCCCTGCACACACATAGAGACACGCATATACATAGAAATAAATCTTCAATATATATAACTACATTCTATTTAGCTGCACAGCACTGAAATTCTTTCTTGTGTGATGGCAAAGGATGGTAAAGGATGCCTCTGTCTCCTGAATGGTTGTTAGCTACTTGACATTTTTTTTTTTTTTTTTTTTTTTGGTTTTTCGAGACAGGGTTTCTCTGTGGCTTTAGAGCCTGTCCTGGAACTAACTCTGTAGACCAGGCTGGTCTCGAACTCACAGAGATCCACCTGCCTCTGCCTCCCGAGTGCTGGGATTAAAGGCGTGCACCACTACTTGACATTTTTTATGTTGTAGATATTTCCTTTTTAAATTTCAATTTCATATTGTTTGATTGCACATGGAGAATCATGCTGGTTTTCATGTAGACTTTATATCTCTTATTCATTGATCTGTGAATTATTTCAGATTTCCTACGTAACAATTATGTCATCTGAAAACAGTAACTATTGTTCTTTCCTTACCAATCCCTATGCCTTTTTCTTTGTCTTGTGTTACTACAAGGTATCACCTCCAGTGTTACATTGGCTAGCAGAAGAGGGTGTCCATCCCTTGGATATAGAGATACAGGCAGTTGTGGGCCACCACCCGGGGGTTCTGGGAACTGAGTTCCAGTCCTCTGGAAGAGCAGTAGCCATTTTTAACCACTGAGTCATCTCTCTGGGCCATGTTGAAAAAAAATTTTTTATAAATGCGTTGGGTTTTGAAAGTTCCCATATTATGTTAGGTTTTCAATGAACAAAAGTTCAAACTCTTTGTTAATGGATTTGTATATGTGTTGTATTATCTTCTTACTCATGTGTGCATTAACTGGTCAAAGGCTAAGTGACATTAGGTATCTTCTTCAATCATTTTCCACATATTTTTTGAGACAGAATCTCTCATTGAACCAATGTGGCTAGACTAGAACCAATCTGGCAAGCCCCAGGAGTCTGCCTGTCTCTGCCTCCTATGCCTGGGATTACAGGAGCATTCCACTGAGCCCAGCTTTTTGTATGGGTGCTGAGAATCCAAACTCAATACTTGAGCAGCAAGCCCTTTATCAAATGAGCCGTCTCTCCAGCCTCCATGAGTCCATTTTTGAGTGAGTGAATTTGGATTGTACACGTCACCCTTCCGGATCTATCAAGTGACGACATTATCTCTATTCTCACACTGCATTTACCACCACTTTGCCATGAGACAATAAGCAGCCCGATCTTAACTTTCTATCTGCAAGACCCAGAATTCTAACGATCCTGCAGCAGCCCCTGGAGCATGAACCCCTGGGTGAAAACCCGAGTAACCCGCAGTCCACCTCAGGGAAAACTCAGGGCCTGGATGCCAAGGAGCCCTTCATAAGCAGTGCTTGTCGAAGAAGAACATAGCACTCAGCCTGCAGAATAATAACCATTTCCACCGCCGCTCTCCCTCCATCCTTTCAGCACCTGTCTACGGCTTTCCCCTGAGCTCTGCCTCACTGCACATGCTCAGAGGTGCTTCTCTGGCGCCACATCGCGGCCTGATCCCTGACGCTCTCTTGCTGCTAAAGCTAAAAGACACCCCTGCCTCTATACCCTGAAACCCCAGCTGGAGACACCCCAGAGTTCTGGGTGTTGGTGCACAACTCCTGCCCCTCACCTTCTTCCCCACTGCAGAGGAGACAAACATTTAAAAATAACGTTTGTTTGTTTTTCTCCTAGCAGAGAAGGACCCTGAGCTCAGTGGAGCCCTAAGATAGACAGGCAGCAACTTTGGAAGGGAAGTATCACCTCGGAAGTGAGTAAACTCGCTGAACGGTTTAACTACCTCATCCTCAAGTAATGCTGGTCCCCAGACGGCATGTCCAATCACACTACAATTCCTGGCATCTCCCCATGACTCTGCCTTTTTCCCAGCATTCTTTCTGCCTCCCCGCAATCCTGCCTACCTATTGGGCATTTAAATTTTTACTAAATTAATCACAATGGCATATCTTCACACAGTGTAAAGGAATATTCCACAACAATTTGGGTCACAGTTACACAAAAATAGCTCATTTACAAAGTCAGGGAGCTGGTGCGGCAATGGCAGCAGGAAGAGCAGCGACCTGGGGAGTCTGATGACCAACCTGATGAGATTCGTTCCCTGGACCAGCCATGTGACCATCCTCCCGCTGTGGGTCTCTGTGTTTCTTCTGCTTTTCTTAAAATGATATGAATCGTATTGGAATCAAAACTCACTCTAATCTAGAATAACTTTTTTTAAAAAATTACTCCTTCAAACCAGTTTTTAAATAAAAGAGCACCATTGCATTCTTTTGATGAGGACTACAACGTATCTTCTTAGATAATTCAGCCCACAATAACAATCATCATCTTATGCCTCTCTGAGGTATATGTATGTGTGTGGGTATGGGAATGTGTGCAGGTGAGTGCAAGTGTCTGTGGAATCCAGAAGAGGGAACTGAAGTCCCTGGATCTGGAACAACAAGCAGTTGTGAGTTGCCCAACATGGGTGCTGGGAACCAAACTTAAGTCCTCTGCTGCTCTTAACCACTGAGCCACCTCTGTAGCCCTTGTGTTTTAAATTGTGTCTATATATTTCCTTATGTATATTTATTTATCTACTCACGAGCCGGAGCTATTTACTCTAAACTGAAACATTCCTTCCTGGAAAGATGAGGGCGGCTCTTAAGACTTTGGAAGTAAAAGAAACATAGAAGGACAAAGAAAGAGGCACAACTTACAAGGCCCAGAAAGGTCCTGAAAATTACACATTCAAAACGTCTATCTCCACATGGGAAGTAGAAAAAGACAAGGCCTCCTGAGTTAATTGGGAGCATGGGGACCTTGGGAGAGGATTGAAGGGGAGGGGAGAGACAGGGAGGGGAGCAGAGGAAAATGTAGAGCTCAATAAAAATCAAAAAGAAAAGTCTATCTCCAAGCTTATAAAAGTTGTAAAGAATTTCTGGCAGCTAGGTAGTGATGGCACTTGGCTCTAATCCCAGAACTCAAGAGGCAGAGAACAGCAGATTCTGAGTTTGTAGCCAGCCTGGTCTATATAGTGAGTTCCAGGACAGTCAGAACTATGCAGACAGACCCTATCTCAAAAAAAAAAAAAAAAAAAAAAAACTTTTCTAGAAAAAGAGACTTTCTGGCAAGCTAATCTTCTTCCTAGTCATGAAAGAATCCCCTGAGAGGCAAGTTTATGAGCTGTCAGTCATGAAGGCATGCAGCTTTGGTGAGATACAGGTGTATTTTTGAGTTATCTCTACTCCTATAAGTAATTCTTCACCCATACTTCTGAAAAAGACTCCAATAAACTCATTTACTCACTGAACTGGACTTGGATGAAATCATCTTTGGCTCATCACCAATGTCCTACCTGGGGTGAATAGACATTTGTTCAAATCTTCCCTGGAAGTCACACATTCATGTCCAATGTCCAGGTGTGCTGTGTTCTGACTGTTTCTGTCCCCCATGGTTGAGCATCTGCAACCCTAGCTATGGAGGATGGAGGAAGTGGTGACAGGCAAATTCCCAAAACATGCTGGCCAGTCACTCTAGCCCATCTGTTAGTGCCAACGTCCCTCAGTGACTCCATCTCAAAATACAATATGAAGAACAAAAGAGGAAGACACTCAGAAGGACCTCCAGGTACACACATACAGACACACACACGTGCACACCACCTGTGCACACACAGTCATGTATAAACACACTATACACACACAACAAAAGTAAAGTAAAACAGCATTAAAAGAACTGATAGACTTTAAAGGAAAGTTACGAGACCTTACCATGAGATTTACTGCTATTTTGTTATTTGTATAAATATTTTACCTACATGTATGTGTGTCTACGACATGTGTGCCTGATGCGCAAGGGGGCCAGAAGAAGGCAACAGAACTCCTAGAACTGGGGTTACAGACAGTTGTGAAATACCATGTAAGTGCTGAGAGTGGTGTTCTGGAAGAGCAGCCAGTGTGGTCTTGACCACTGAGCTGGTGCCATATAGCAATGCCCTGTCTCAAGATAGATGGATAGGTAGGTAGGTAGGTAGGTAGGTAGGTAGGTAGGTAGGTAGATGATAGATAGATAGATAGATAGATAGATAGATAGATAGATAGATAGACAGATAGACAGATAGATAGACAGATAAATAGATAATTGGGAGTAGGACATAGTGGCACAGGCATTTAATCCCAGCACTCAGAGGTAGGAGAATTTCTTTGAGTTTGAGATGAGTCAGGGCTACATAATGAGAACTTGTCTCAAACAAAACCAAAATTCATTGTGTTGCAACATGACATTGCCTGTCTACATCAAGCCCTGTGTATTCAGGAGTCCCGGTGACTGACACGGTACCTATTGCCCCCATCTTACACATGATGCACTCAGTCTGTAGCTTGTCCCAGGCCACCTGTTGGTGACACCAAAAGATCCTCTCCCTTGTGTTGTTCCAGTGACGTAAAGAGTAATTAAAACACAGGGAAACAACAGGGAACACGGAGGTGGTGGAAAAGAAACACAACTGACCCTAAGATCTTCCAGAATAGTCCATAATGCCTCATTTCCCAAATGTATAATGTAAATAAAGCCGGTAAGAAAGAAAGGCAACCGGGGGCTAGACAGATGGCTCAGCAATTAAGAACACTGACTGTTCTTCCAGAGAACCTGGGTTCAATTCCCAGCAGCGACATGTCGGCTCACAACTGTCTGTAACTCCAGTTCTAGGGAATCCAACAACTTCACACAGACATACAGGCAGGTAAAACATCAATGCTCATAAGATTAAAATAAATATTAAAAAGAAAGGCAGCTCCTTTGAAGTCCACCATAAAATCAAGACAGATTAGACTCAGATACACAATATTGATCCAAGTATCCCTTTGCATAGGGGGAAATGGGTGCTCTGGACAAAAGAAGTTAGCCATGCTACTTGGCTTTAACCACACCTTCCCATCAAACCCTGAGGTGCAGATGAGAGGACCATCTGAGGTTCACAATAAAATCGTGCAAAGAAGGGTGTGCTGCTGTGGTGGCTCGTGCCTGCAACAGCTGCTATACTTGCTGAGGTAAGAAGCCTGCTATGAGCCCAAGGTCAGCTTGGTCTACGAGTGAGATCTTGACAAAAAAAAAAAAATCAACAACTATTAAGAAAAACAGGCTGGGCACTTGAAATCTTCCAGCCAAGTAACTTTAAATCCTTAATATGGACTACCTAGACCTCTGGCATACAGAGACAATTTGACACATTCCTTCAAGAGATCACAGACTAGAAAGGACACCAGCTGAGGACAAGTGGGGACAGACCCACCGTAGGTACAGAGATGGGCAGCCTGCTGGAGAAAATTGGCACTGCGTGGACAATAGTAGCTATCTACAAGTCAAGAGGAAGATGAGATAGAAGACTCCAGAAAAGGAGAAAACATAAAGATAGGAGAGAGCATAACCCAGACCACTGGGAACTGCAGGCCAGTCTTTCACAAGGCTGGAATGCGTGCTGTAAGGCAAAGGGTACAGTGAAATTTTATTCGTGTTTTAATAAATAAAGCTTGCCTGAAGATCAGAGTGCAAAGCTAAGCCACTATAGGCCAGGGAGTGGTGGCTCACACCTTTGATCCCAGCAGCCACACTAATTAGCCATAGAGGCCGGGCAGTGGTGGCTTTAAACCCAGCACTAGAGAGGAATATAAAACGGGAGGAGCAGGTCTCACTTTCAGTCTCCGTCTGAGGATTTGTGGAGGCAGGACCACCCTGAGGTAGGTAGAGGTAGGAGCTAGTGGCTGGCTGCTTTGCTTTTCTGATCTTCCGCTTGAACCCCAGTATCTGTCTCTGGGTTTTCAGGGTTTTCATTGTTTGTGCTACAAAGCGGCGAGTGATTGATAAAAGGGGGTGAGTGATAAAAGTGCCTCCTAGATGACTTTCAATCCTCCCACGTTGGCAATAAAGATCACTCGTCACAGCTGGCACATGAGAAGAATGGAGTCCCTGTTTGTCACCCACACTAGATATCCTCTGGGGACTGGGGACTTCAAAGGGTACCAGAAGCCTCCTTACAATAGGAGAGGATGAAAGCCAGAGGGATTTCAACCGGTGCCAACCCTGCCTGATCCCCAGGCTGGTGAGCCACCCTAGGAAAGTACCAATTATGTTGACCTTCATGATGTGAAGTTGTTCTGTAGCAATCAATGTGTGCGGGCGAGCCTATCATTAGAAGACACATAATTATCTAAGGTGACAGGCCAGGATTAACGTCCCTCCAGTGATTTTAAAAAGTGTGTGTGTGTCAGTGAATGGAGAGGGGGAAAAAACAAATATAGCAAAATATTAACAGCGGTGAACCCAGGTAAAGGAGTTCCAGGCAGTTGTGGGCTACCCAATATTAATTCTGGGCGCCTAACTGCAGCCGTCTGCAAGAGCAGTCTGTGCCCTTGGCTTCTGAACCACTTGTCCAACTCTATCTTTGCTATTTGAGACAAGGTTTCAGTCTCTAGCTCAGTCTGCCTTCAACCTTCCTGTGTAACTCAGAATGACAGCGAACTCACAGCGGCCCTCCTGCCTCAGCATCCTAGAGTCAGGCATGGGTCAACACTGTTAGTCTAAACGCATTCCTCACATTGATACCACATTTACATATGCATATTAATTTTTTATTATGTAAAATCTCTTTGTGTTTCTTTCCTACTCTTCCCTGAATTGTTACTGCAGAAGAAGTTGCTTTGTTTTGTCTTCAGAGAATCAGTGGGGCTGAGCACTGTGGCGCGGGACTCTGTTCCCAGCACCAACAGAGTATAGGTGATCCTTGACCACCAGGCTGTAAGAAGCGAGAAGAGTGGTTCGCACCTGTAATCCCAGCATTGGAAAGAGGCCAAGGCAGGAGGCTCACCCTGAGTTCCATACCCTCTCGGACCTAGTGATTTCCCGATCAGATTCATAAACTAAGAAGGTCCTACTATTCCCCAAGCATAGTAGAGGTGAGGTGTAGCTGGGGGGGGGGATAGAGGGTGTCATGGCCAACGTTCAAGCCCAAGCACCGGAAATAAACACGGATTTATTAAGTCCTAGGTTGTTTATTTACTTTCACAAAACAGTGGAACACTTTTCCGTGTTATTAAATAATCCTTAAGAACGATACTTGATTTTATTTTAGGTAAGTCTTACCTTACTAAAACCCAGCCCTCCCAATGCTGAGAGGTCGGGCATATGCCACCCCAGCCAGGCTGGAAAGATTTCACAATGGGATTAAACCCACCTCCTTGCTGCACGGCAGGCAGGCACTCTGCCACCGAGCTGTACCCCCGCCTTTACAGACAAGATGGTGTTCTCAACTTTTCGTTTGTATTTATGTGATGGGGCTGAGAATGGAACCCATTCCCTCCTGCATGCTAGACACGCGTGCTACAGTGTGCTCTGCCCAGAAAAATCATACTTTGATTTTAGTTTTGTTCCCATATGTAACCCTGGCAGGCCTAGCACTCTCTATGTAGACCAGACAGGCCTCAAATTCAATGGTTCCCCCTTCCTCTGCCTCTACGTACCAGCGCTGGTTAAAGCGCACAAGCAAAGCCAAAGTCACACGTCTGGACGCTTGTAAATCTGGCTTTCGCTCTGACCCCTGGTGGCGGCCCAGCGCCTAGCGGCAACGGGGACAAATCCAAAGCGCTTCCGGAAACCGAGGGAGGCCCGTCGGCGATATTTGCATACCCACAATGCACTGCACACGGGTCATTACATCATTTAAAAGAACAATGTACTTTATTATTGTCTTCATTTTTATCCATCCTAGTCTCTTAATTTGATGGGTATTCCAAAATTTTACCCTAAACGAATGAAACAGTCACCGTCTTTAGAGGAGAATAGTTACCACTGGTAAACTAGGAGGTACAGTCGGCCGAGGACTGTACACCTAAGCAGCTACGGCATACTCTGGTTTCTCTTCAGATCGTATAAATCTTTCGCCTTTTACTAAAGATTTCCGTGGAGAGGAACAATTTTGAGTCTTAGACTAATTTTTTGAGGCCTTGCACTAGCGAGGCTAACAACACTGTTCAAAATCAGACTGCTTTAGGGTTGTTTAAGTTGGTGGTGTTAGGTGCATCTAGAAGATTTACAGAAGGCAAGAGCTGAAAGTTTTCAACTGCCAGAAAGACAGGTTTCCTTCAGAGCGGTGGGAGGATCCTGATACACACACACACACTCAAGAGTAAAATTACCATCATCAAAACATACGCTACCCACAGAAGTCCTTTCCTTAAAGAAGGACACTGTCCCTTTGAGATACCTCGGTTTCTCATAAAAACCGGTAACAAAGTGATAGAAACTTCTGGGGCGGGGACCTCAAAAGCCAGAAACGCCGGTGGTCTGCTTGAAGCTCTCTTCCCAGAACCACCTGCAGGGGAGTATCCCCGACATCGGCCGACAGTCAAGAAACTGACTTCCCTAAAGGCCAGCCAGTCTTATACAGGAGTTTTCTCAATGGTTTCTCTTCGCAGATGACCGCAGCGTGTGACAAGCTGACAAGGACACCACCGGACCTGTACCACAGCGTCTTATTAGGGGGATCACCAGCTGGTCTGATGAATATGAATGATCAAGGCTTTCTCGTGAAGTACTGTCATCTGTTTCTAGATCGTTCTCCTTTATCAAACTTTAACAGGAATCAAAACGATGTGGTTGTTCTACCATATAAAATACTTTTAAAACCTAAAGGAATAAGGACTGTATAATAAGCAAAAAAGAAAGTGTTACATCATGCGTGTCTCTATTAAGCACATTTATTATTATGTTTATGTTTGATTATTAATATCAATACCCCCTCACTATGGTTGGTTGCTTTGTTGTCTGTGACCAAAACTGGGGAATCCTAATTGTTCTAAATTATTAAATATGCCCAGAAAATTGAGGAAATAAAGCACATTTCTTTGCTCCAAAACAAAAATTGCCGTGAGAATCCATTCACCTCCCGATTCTATTTCCCTTGCTGCCTGGTTGGTTTGGGAAGACAGTCACATCCGCTTCTGGCTAAGTGTATGGGCTGAATGGTTACCCTACCTCCCACGGATCACTGTTCTCCGAGGGTTAGCAAAGTGAAGAGCACCTCAGGAAAACGCCAGGCTCACTCACACGGATCCACCAGGGATCCCAAGAATTGGACAGGAAGAATCCTTAAGCATCCCAGAAATGCTTGTCACTCTTCCTGAAGAAAATCTCAATGTGTCGGGGAAGGGGGGGGGCAGGGGGCGGCGGTGGGGAAGAGACGGAAATCTTTAATAAATAAATAAATAAAATCTCAATGTGTCAGATAGATTTGTTTCCCATTTTTATACTAAGTTTTCTCAGCCAAAGATCCTTAAAATCTCTTCTGTCCAGAAAGAACAGTGGGGCCTGTTAAGGCCTGGCCCTTACTAAGGACCCACCCACCCTTCGGAAGTCCCAGATCCAATGCGAGCGTCTAAGCAGGAATGCAGGCAAATCCATACTCAGAATAAGCCCAAGGAACAAGAAATGGCCTGAGACAGTAACAGGGACATGGGTTGGGAAAGCAAGGCCTTTGCTGTCCTTGGGGAAGCTCTGTATCCTGCATCGTGAAGTGCGGGTAGTAATCGCCTCACCAGCCGCTATGCTGAGGCTCAATTTGAGTAACTCTTTGTAAACTCCAAAACACGGCAGAAATGTTACTTAGCACTGAATACTTTGAAGTTGCTCAGTGGTTAGGACACTCGCTGTTCTTGCAGAGGCCTGGAGTTCAGTTCCCAGCGCCCACTTACCCAGGCAGCTCAGGGCGCCCTGTTACTCCAGCTCTCCAAGGGATCCTCTGGGCTCTAAGAGCATCCGCACACACGTTCACATAAACACACATGCACAAATTAAAACCAATATTAATAATAGATAAACTCTGATTTGGACACCGTATTGACTCATCCTGAAATTCTTCTCTTATTTACTGAAGGTCCTGAAACAATAAGGAATGTATCAGCTGCTGACCCCAAGTTCCAGGTACCATCTCCTGCAGGCTGATGCCTGGTGACGCTGATGGTTTGAGTTTTCATAGCAACACATAACCCAAAAATGTTCCCACGATCATTTAAAGTTTACAGCAGGTAAAATCTCACTCGAGAGGCTAGGATTCATCTCAGTAATAGAACGCCTGCCTAGTATGCACAAGTCCCTCAATTCAATACCAGAACGGGGGGGGGGGGGGGGGGGGGGGAGCGGCTGGCACAGTACTTGAATATTATTTCAATGAATCCTTTTCTATACTTCCTGTGTCCATTCTTGGCAAAGTCTGCAGGCATCACCCTCACTCCAGAGGGCAGGATTTTATTAGTTACACCAAGAAACACCACTCCCAGATCCAGAAGATGAGCCTTTATATGAGATCCATGGTGCAAAGGTTTGCAAGCCACAGTAGAGCAGGATTTAAGAAAAGACCATAAGGCCGGGCGGTGGTGGTGTGCTCCTTTAATCCCAGCACTCATTCGGGAGGCAGAGGCAGGCGGATCTCTGTGAGTTCGAGGCCAGCCTGGTCTACAGAGCTAGTTCCAGGCTAGGCTCTAAAACTACAGGGAAACCCTGTTTCAGAAAACCAAGAAAGGAAGAAAGGAAGGAAGGGAGGGAGGGAGGGAGGGAGGGAGGGAGGGAGGGACGGAGGGAGAAAGGGACGGAGGGAGGGAGGGAGGGAAAGAAAGAGAAAGAAGCCATATAAATGAACACAAGAGTGTGTAAGAATGGGTGAACAAAGCCAACACACCTGCTTTGCCTCTCAGTAACTACAATCACTAGCCTGGGACTGGATTTCCAAGCTGTCAAAGAAAAAGGTTTATCTTACCGGATTATGTGGATTAATAATTGATGACCCGGTGAAAGTTTAGTTTAGAAGATTACACAAATCTAACCACTACCACCTTTGATATAAAGAATTACGTGATCATCTCCGTGACCGATCCTCTCTCCTCAAACTCACCCCACACCTTGCTATATACCCTGCTATCGGCAAACTGTCTTTCAAATACCCCTTTCATTTCTTTCCAAATTATTCTTCACTTTAAAACCCTGGACAGGGTCAGACATAGTGGCGCACGCCTTTAATCCTAGCACTTAGGAGGCAGAGGCAGGTGGATCTTTGTGAGTTCAAGGCCAGCCTGGTCTACAGAGTGAGACTGTCTAGAAAAAAAAAAAGTAGTAGTAATAATAATAATAATAAATCACATGAAAAACTTTGGGACAGCTTTATTTTACATACTTAGCCACAAGAACTGTAAATTACCTGTTTAAAATTTTCTTGTGTTCTCTCTGCCAGGTCCTAGCAGAGTCCAACACCAATGCAGTAGCACCAGGCTCAAAGGTTCTGGGGCGGGCAAACTGTTAAAAGCTGAAGTTCCCACATAGAAACCATGCCTAGCTTAAGACCCTTCCAGGCTGATTGGCTTACTAGACCATCCTGCTTATGGAGAATTGGAATGTTGCAGATCCAGAGCCAAATGATCTATGGCCCTGTTAATAGACCCTCATCGCCCATATTTGTATATAACCTGACATCTTCCAGCTACCAAAGAGAGAGAAAAGAGAGAAAGCCTTAGAATACAGGAATTTAGCAAACCGGTAGCTTCCACGAACCTAGAAACTAAGACCCAGCTATGACCTGACAGCCGCAGCTGAGTCTCCTGCTGTTCTGTAACCGACCTGCGCCTTAACGACCCCCAAGTCAGGAACCCTCGCTGACTTTGTAGGAGCAGGCTCCTTCACTGGGGTTCCCACCAACACGCTTGAAACATGTCTTGATTTATGGCTCTCTTTTGTTTCTCGACTGTAAAAATGTCATGAACTATAAAAATCTTCATGAAACTACTGACATGTTAGAACATGTTATTCAACGCAACCCGAATCCATGTTCCTAGAACATGGTGCTTTATCTTTGGCTCAAGTAAAAAAAACCTTTGAGGCAAAGGCTGAACTGTGTATCGACACTGGATCAGAAGTTTACCCAGAGAAGACGGCGGCAACCGTGCAGATGGGCAAAGTCAAAGAAAGAGGAAGCCAGAAGTCAGCTCCTGGGCTAGGGGCGGTGTCAGAGCCCGGGCTAGGGGGCGGTGTCAGAGCCTGGGCTAGGGTGTAGAAAGGAACCCGGGCTAGGGTGTCGGTAAGAACGGAAGCCACTTGCTGTAATAGTGATGAACTCATTAAACAATGCAGCCCAGACAAGCTCAAAACCCCAATGACTTAATACACCAGCACTTTAGTGCCTGCTAAAGCAAAGTCACTGCAGGCCTGCTGATTCTGCAGAGCAGCCATCCCCCAAGGAGCAGCTTGGTAATTTCACTCTGAGTTCTTTGGGACTGTAAACGGGGTAGAACCGAACCACACAGGCCTCATAGATCTGCAGATCATGCAACCCTTTCGTCACTTCCAACTGGGAATGAAATACGTCCATTTTGCTCGAAGTCTATTATTCAAAACTAGTCAACTATCGAGCGCCTCCTCACCCTTGCCCCCACTCCTCTTGCGATTAGGTTTCACCTCATGTGGGAGCAGAATCCAAAGATGTCACCCACAATGTCTCCGCTTCTTCTATGTATGCAAACACTCCTCTCAGCAAGAAGTGGGTGCGGCTGGGTGTAGCGTCCCTCATCTTTAATACTAGCACTCTGGAGGCAACGGCCAGCAGATCTAGTTCAAGGCCACCCTGGTCTACAGAGTGAGTCAGGGCAACCAAGGCTACATAGTGGGCCCTGTCTCAAAAGCAAACAAAACTTGAGGCTCCAATCTCAGTACCATATAGTAGCTCACAACCACATATAAACCAGGTTCCAGGTGATGCAGTGCCCTCCTCTGACCTCCAAGGGCTCCTCCACACATGTGGTGCATATACACACACCCAGGCACGCACACACACACACATATACATAAAATAAATACATATTTTTTTTAATGGGCTGGAGAGGTGGCTCAGAGGGTAAGAGCACTGGCTGCTCTTCCAGAGTTCCCGAGTTCAATTTCCAGCAACCACATGATGGCTCACAACCATCTGTAATGGGACCTGGTGCCTTCCTTGCCAGCAGTACATTGTATGCTTAATAAATAAATAAATATTTTTTTAAGATGTAGTTAACTGAAATGATGGGAAGCCATTGCTGTGACCTGAGGTCTTTGTGGGTCCCAAGAGTGACCAGGCCAAATCAAAAGGATAAATCAGACTGAAAAGGAAGCACCCAGAGCCCAAACAGGGATTTTCTTACCAACAAGAGATTCCAGTTTCCTGAGTCACCACAGGGAGGAAGTACCTCCTGCTTTAATCCTTACAGAAGAAGAAAAAAAAAAAAAAAACCGCAACCTCCTGTTACCAAGCAAATTTCCCCAACTCCATATTGTTCTGTTTTCATGTCTCTCTCTCACAAAACCTAGTTTTGCCCCTGTCCAACAGGAGCTGCCATTCTGCTCTGTGGAGTGAAGACTGCCTCCATTCATGAGCTCCTAACAAAACCACTCAGATGCTTGTCTGTCCCTCCCTGGCTGGGTAGAGGAGTAAGCACTTAGTTCTAGATCCTACTGGTACTGAATAACCCAGAGCCGTGCACCTGCAAAGTGCGCATGCTCCCACCACTGACCCACACTCCCAGCCTTGGAAACTGCTAAGAGAGCAGAAGCTGCTCCCTTAGAAAAGGAAATTTCCATTTCAAGAGTGTCTCCCCTCTACACCAGGACGGGGAGGGTAATTCAACTTCTCATCACCAGAGAAGTACTGACTTAAATCTGCAAAGCAAACTATACTGTTAACTACCACCGCCTCCTTTGTTTCTCCCAAAGGAGAGAGAGAGAGAGAGAGAGAGAGAGAGAGAGAGAGAGAGAGAGAGAGAGAGAGAGAGAAAGAAAGACCTAAATTCAAAGTTTCCTGTGTGAAATTTTTTTTCTGGCTGTTTGCCATGTATATATCAAGTTAAAATACAGCTTCCTCTCCATCCATGATTTTTGTCTTCAAAAGCTTCAGTTACCTCTGTTAAACTGCAATCCAAAACTTCTAGAAACTTAAAAGGAATTATGTTTCAAATCTCAAGCAGGTCCGAGTAGCATAATGAACCTCACACCGCCCTGATGGTCTGCTCCAGGACCCGAAGCATCATGGTGACTGTCAGGGCCTCTGTGGTGCTGACATGAAGAAAGGACAATGTATAGACACACAGAGAACCCAACATTACTGTAACCCAAGGCACATGCATCTGTCACCCGGAAAGCCAATGCTCGGGAGGCAAGAAATAGCCGGGAGGAAATCAGATTTACCCAAGGACTGACAAGCAGAGAAGATGGAGGAGGCCAGCATCCCCCTCAAAAAAAAAAGACCATCTGAGGAAACCCAGGTATAGGAAAGGGATTCTTATATACAGAAGGAAAAGCGGTTTGTGGGGCACGGGCAGAAGATCGTATGTTAAGTAGTATCCTCAACCAAGTGGTGGTGGCCAGGCATGCACACCTTTAATCCCAGAACTCAGTGGCAGAGACAGGTGGATCTCTGTAAACTCAAGGCCAGCCTGGTCAACAGAGTGAGTTCCAGGACAGGCAGGGTTACACAGAGAAACCCTGTCTCAGAAAACAAAAACAAAAAAGTAGTATCTTCAGTCATCTGTGATATAAGTTTTTATTTTCTTCTTTTTTTATTTTTTTCCCTTCTATATGGAGTATCATAATTGACCTCAACTTCCTGGAACTTTTTCCTGTCCTATAATTCTTTTTTTTTTTTTTAAGATTTACTTATGTGTGTGGGTGTTTTGTCTGCCTTGGCCTCAATACACAGTTGCTGGATGCCCACAGAGACCCAGGAGGGACTGGGCTTAAGTCCTCAAGAAGCTCCTTTTCCTCTAAGGGTCATGTGCTTCAGATGGTGTGTAGCGCTACTGTTTCCAAAACCTTCTGAGCTCTGCCTGGACCCCAGCTCAAGACAGCCCACACAACCTTGACACAATGTCACCAGAGAGTTTGCTGCTCCTGAGTGCTGAGCTTCAATAACCAGGAAAGGACTTTGCAAAAGAGGAAAATAAATATATATAGTCTGTCTTTACAGTCCAGACTAGCCGCAGAACCCCATCTAGCCTCCAGCTCGTCTTTCTGCTCCACCTTTTGAGTGTTGGGGCTATCAGCAGGCACCACCATACTGGGCTTTTGCTCTCCTCTTATTTAATAAGTGTATACCCCCAAATTATAAATAGTTCCGTGTTTCTACACGCTCTCAGTAATTATTATTCAATAACTGGATAAAAGTCCACCGGTCTGCGTACTCTAGTTTAACAATCAGCTTATTGTGGAGAACTTGGTCTCCATCCAGCTTGTTACATTTACGAATCTTGCCACAATGAATGTCTTTCACGCGTATACCTATATGCTTTTTTGCTTTGTTTAATTGTTTCCTGAGGGCTTATTCCCATGAGAGCCATCTCTGGATTTCAGGGTGTGAGCAATTTTATGGCCATTAAAACACGCTGCTCTAATGGGTCCCAGGAAGGTTGTGACTACCTGCCCATTCATCCAGAGTCCCCAAAAGCTTACCATGTCCCAGATGAAGAGGTATTACTGTCTGGTTTTTTGTTTGAGTTGGGGTGGGCAAGGTTAGTGGCGTTGTTCTGCTGAACATTAACACAGGGAAAAACTGGATCCTCAGTTTAAATGCGACTTGCAATTGTCTTCTTTCTTTCTGTGTTACTAAAGGTAAGCAGGGACTCTGGTACACCTACAACAGGGGGATTCCAAATAGGCTCCAACGGCTTCAGATCAACCCCACCTAATAAGAATTTAAAGAACAGATTTTCGCAGGAAAAAAAATATCTGGGCACCATGATCCATGCCTGGAATCCAAGTACTTAGAAGATGGAGCCGGGAAAATCAAGAGTTCAAGGCCAGTAATATTGAGTTTGAGGCCAGCTTGGACATATGAAACCCTGTTGCAAAAATAAAAAAATAAGCAAATAAGTAATTTTTTTATGTTTGTTTTGTTTTATTTTTCCAGACAGGGCTTCTCCGTGACTCTCTGGCTATCCTGTAACTCACTCTGTAGACCAGGCTGGCCTCGAACTCACAAAGATCCACCTGCCTCTCTATCTCCTGAGTGCACCACCACCTCCCAATATACATAATTTTAAAACCGTTATAAAGTTATAAAGGCACTGAGACACGTGTATGTAGGTAACTAAAAATCAATTAAATACTTAAATTATTTATTCTTATTTTATGTATTGCGTGTTCTGCCTGCACATAGCGATTATGTGCATGAGTCGCCTGCAGAGCCCAGAAGAGGGCAGCAGATGCCCGGGAACTGCAGTAAGAAATGGAGCCATATGTGGGGCTTGGAAACTGAATCTGGATCCTCTGCAAGAACAGCAAGAGCTCTTAACCACTGAGCCGTCTCTGCAGCCCTCAAACCAAGTCGCTTAAATAGCAAAGAGGTTGCTTGACTGCCTCTATTCAATCCGCAGAGCCCACGTTAAGGTAGGAGAGAATCCACTTCTCAAAGTTGTGCTCCGATATTTCTAAGGGTTCCCGAGTGTTTGAACACTTGTGCCTGCGCATCCAAACACACACACACACACACACACACACATTTTTTTTTTTAAAGGAAGCTCAAGGCTTAAACCTCTGCAACAGACATGCTGGTGTCTGAAGGTGTCAGAAAAGCTGGCGGGGCTGACAAAGGCTGGGTGCGCTGGGTGACTGAAAGAATAATAGTTCCCCGCCCTTACACACGTACACACACGCACGCACAAACACAAGCAAGCTCACATAGGCTCACGCAGTACCCCAGCGTGCCCCCTGCTTGACTCTTCCAGCTCAGACTAAGTTCAAGGCCTGACCCACTTGAAATCCCTCCTCAAAACAAAAACAAGCCCAAACTCTGGAGGCTGAGATCCTGTGAGTTCAAAACTAGCCTGCCCTAGTAGGCGTGTGTGCGCATGCGTGTCCACATCACAGACCAACTGTGGAAGTCAGCTCTCTCCTTCCACCCTTCCACCTGTATGTGGATTCTGAGGATAAAATCCGTGGTCAGGACGCCCTGTGCCATCTCGCTTGCCTTAAGTAATGCTTTTCACAATCCCTTTTCTCTGTTTTCTCCCCTCACCCACTATTAGCCAGCACCCCGTCTAGCCGGCAGGGCTGCCTCCGCCCTCCCACGCCCCACCGCACTGGCAACACACACGCCACGGCCCTGCCTTGCCTGGGTTGAGTAAACTTCCCTGTGAGAAGTGACTTTCCGGTTGAGGCCTCTCTAGTTCTGCACCTCAGAACCGGTCTGGCGGGGAGCTACTGTCAGGTGGTGGAATGAAGTCGTCAGAAAAGCTGGCGGGGCTGGCAAAGACTGGGTGCGCTGGGTGACTGGAAGAATAACAGTTCCCCGCCCTTACACACGTACACACACGCACGCACACACACACACACAAGCAAGCTCACGTAGGCTCACGCAGTACCCCAGCGTGCCCCCTGCTTGACTCTTCCAGCTCAGTCTCAAGTCTCGCTTCTTCCTGTTCTACCCAAGCTGACAGGTAGAACCAGGACTTAATCATTTCTTCACACCCGTGTGAGGCATGCATACATTAGAATATTCACATGGGGAAAAACCCTCAAGAGGGTCCCCTGTGCTGTATTCCAATCAATGCATGGCTCTGCTGGACCCCAAAGTTTTGGAGTTTATTTATTCAAGACAATTCCCCACGTGTCCATTGGGCCACAGTGGAGTCAAATTAGGGGAGGCTTCAGGAAGCACTGTGAGATGTAAGGCCCACGGGAGACTCGCGAATTCACTTGCAGAGAAGTCACGTCTGGGTGCTTCCTCTGGGACAGCATCCTGCTGCTACTGCACCCCCGCCCCTGCATCTCTCCCAGGTTCAAAATACACATCCCCCCCCCCCCAGGGAGACGAGTGGTCAAAGGTTGCTGTAGAAATCTGTATTTTAGCTCAAGGTCTACCTACATCCTTTTGATAGAGGATGCTAGGCAGGAAGAGAAGAATAAAAAGTTAATAGCCAGCTGCTTCCCAGGTGCCAACTGTCTGCTTTGTCTCCTACAATTGGCATGAACCAGGACTGGCGAGATCCTTTCTGACAACAAACAATTGCCTACCCTGTCTGTGACCCCCCTCATGAGACATACAAAAACTAATGGTGGCATCCTTTGACACAAATGGCATGGTTAATAGCTAGTAACCCCTTTGACTAGAGGCTTGGTCATCGTTGGTTCCACTCTTTGATGGAGAGCTGGGGGTTCCTTCGGACAAGTAAGGCTGTAGACACCCAGCGATGAGGAATCCCTGTCACAACCTAAGACAACAGCCTAAGACCAGAAAGTGCTGTACATCTATCGTTCTGGCACCTTAGAAGGAGGGAGGGAGGAGGATCAGGAGTCCAAGACTCTCCTAAGCTCTATAGCAAGTTTGAGCCCAGCCTAGGCTAAAGAAGATGTTGCTTGGAGAGGGAGAGAAAGAGGAAGCCATTTCACAACCTTCAGAAGACCAATCCTGAAGTCAGAAAAAGACCAGTCTCAGCTTTGTGGTTTTACTCCCTAAACCACCCTGTCTCACCACCCCCACCATATACACACAAACCCAGGGGAACCCCCACACTGTAAACTTCAAGTCAGGTGGTGATGGTGCAAGCCTTTAATCCCAGCACTCAGGAGGCAGAGGCAGGTGGATCTCTGAGTTCTAGGTCAGCCTGGTCTACAGAGCTAGTTCAGAACAGCCAGGGCCATACACAGAAACCCTGACTTGAAAACACACAAGGAAGGAAGGAAGGAAGGAAGGAAGGAAGGAAGGAAGGAAGGAAGGAAGGAAGGAAGGAAGGAAGGAAGGAAGGAAGGAAGGAAGGAAGGAAAATAATTCTGATGATCTTCCCTGTGTGAACCTCCCATCTGCCCAAGTGGTCAGGTTTGAGTCTCTTGTCTCTGTTTAAATTGTTTAAAGTGTAAGGTCCCCTGGAGGTGGAACCTGAAAGAGATTTAAGGATAACAGCCACTGTATGTAAAGTGTATAAGCCCAAGACCTATATAAATTGGAACTTTTTTCTATTCCAGACTGGCTCCCTCTTGTGTATTAGCTAGACAAACTCCCCCGCTATTATTAAAGAGCTCTTTCCTTTCTTAACCTCTATTTTTTTAAATATTTACTTATTTATTATGTATACAATATTCTGTCTGTGTGTATGCCTGACAGCCAGAAGAGGGTGCCAGACCTCTTTACAGATGGTTGTGAGCCACCATGTGGTTGCTGGGAATTGAACTCAGGACCTTTGGAAGAGCAGGCAATGCTCTTAACCACTGAGCCATCTCTCCAGCCCCCTCTTAACCTCTAAATGTGCAAAATGATTTCTTATTTAATTAAGCATGTTAATTCTAAAGCACAAGAAGCTAACGCTAGTTTTCTTCAGCCAAACATCTCAAATGAGGATATTGAAAGCAACAGACTCTGCCAGGTAGTGGTGGTGCACGCCTTTAATCCCAGCACTAGAGAGGCAGAGGCAGGTGGGTCTCTGTGAGTTCGAGGCCAGCCGGACTATAAAGCAAGTTTCAGGACAGCCAGGATGACTGTTGCACAGTCTCAAAACAAGAAAAGAGTAAGTACTCTTAACCGCTGAGCCAGCTTTCCAGCCCCTCATTTGATATTTAAAGTTTGCTTCATCTTTAAACCATGTAAATTGCATCCGCTGAGTGGCATAACTTAGAAAGCCCTTGTGAAGGCTTTCTCTTGAAAACCACACCCATGCTCAGGCGCAAGCTGCCCTTTTCCTCTGTGAGTCTCTTTAACTACCCACGCTTCAGTATCAAGTATGTACTCTTATCTCTATTTAGTAAACTCCGTGACTCTGTTTCACTCTGACCTGCCTTGGAACTCTTGTCTGCAAAGTAGCCAGGGAACCGCCTTGACCTGAGTTAGGTCCCTCAGCCATAAACTCCTCAGGCTACTGACATCAGCGCTAGGCTCCATCTCCCCCCCCCCCCCACAACTGGCAGTATTTCCTTAAGTGTTTCCTAAGCACACTGTCTCACACGGATCCTCCTCCCAGCCCTGTTTCCCTGGAGATGGGTGGCCAGCAACTTGTATGGATGCTTCCATAAGCCAAAAGGCTTGGAGATTTAGTTCAGTTGGTAGAGTGCTAGCCCACGTCGGATGTGCAAAGCCCTGGGTTTGATCCCCAGCACCATACAAAACCAGAAGTGGTCTGAAGTGGGGCTACAGTCCCACCTGAGAGGTGGAGGCAGGGGGATCAGATGTTCAGGACATCCTCCGTTACATAGTGAATTGGAGATGAGCCCGGGCTGTGTGAAACCCTTTCTCAAAACAACACACACAAAAAAGGAAGGAAGGAAGGAAGGAAGGAAGGAAGGAAGGAAGGAAGGAAGGAAGGAAGGAAGGAAGGAAGGAAAGAAAATTCTTCTCAAGGCGTCTAAAAACAGTGCACATTTTCAGCTGTGGTGAGGCAAGTTACTCACGTGTGTTCTAAGTCACTGAGGTAAGATTGCTTAACTGCCAAGAAACAGCAGGCTCCTCGGGGGAGAGCTCAACATGTGAAGGGCTTGGGGACCTGAGACCAATCCCCAGCATTCAGGTAAGAAACTGGACATAAATGTGTGTGTTTATAATCCCAGCACTGGAGAAGTGGCTCACTGGCCAGGAAGCCTAATCGGTGCCCTCCAGGTCCCAGTGAGAGACCCTGCCTCAAACAAGGTGGACAGTTCCTGAGGAACACCACCAGAGGTTAACAATGCACACACAAAAGACTTGTTGACCAGACTCTTACATGGCTTCTAGCGAGTTCCGGCATGTCCCTGGGCTGGCCCTAGACAATGCCTTATAATGCCTCCCCGTAAAGCTGCCAGGAAAATAGACTGTTTATGCCAACCAAAGCCTGCTAATAAAGATAGGTCCCAGAGCATCCTAGTAGGTCCCAGGGCGATTACTTGATAAATGGGGATAAGGCTCAGCACATTTGGTTTTCCAGAACTTTTGATCTCCAACAGACACACACACACACACACACACACACACACGCCAACTTTCTTTCTCTACTCCTTTTTTGATTAAAATCTAACACTACGAGTTGTCTTTTCAAGAGCCCAATCACTGTCTCGGGCACAAACATCCTAGTTCAAAGAGAATGGCGCTTACAGCAGCTCCCAGCAGTGAGGCACTGAACTCCATCACCAGTATCTCCTACACCTGATAGATAAACCAGGCAAAGTGTCTCACGCCTGTAGATCCCTGTTCTCAGCAAAGAGGTTAACGCAGGATTGCCAGGACTTTGAGGAGAGCCTAAGCTACAACATGAGTTCCAGTCCAGCCTGAGCATCAGTGTAACATACTGACTCTAAATAAATAAATAAATAAATAAATAAATAAATAAATAAATAAATAAATAAATAAATAAATAAATAAATGAACGTTCATTTCTTTTTACCTAGATAGGATCAGTTCACACACCCAGATGCCTCACATGGACCAGTTCCCTTTAACAAGTGTCATAGTTTAAGCATGACCAATCCTATCTCATGACTTAACTGAAGAGATTCTAAAGAAACGTTCACCCCAGATAGAGAACAGACAGAACAAAAAGGATTCCATCTGAGTACAGTCTGGTGAGCCAATGAGTTTGTTAGGGCTCCGTAGAGGGACACTGACGACACAAAAGCAGCCATTGTCATTAAAAAGTCCTCGCCCTGGCATAAGAGCCACCCACAGAAGCTGCACCCATGAAGGGGCCCAACTCCCAGTTACCTATCTCCTGGGTACCCTAGCATCTTCTAGACCGCTTACGTGGAAGCAGGTGAGAGGCAGTTAGGAGCGCTGGTTAGAACCTCAGGTTGGGGTCTCTGAGCCAGGAGAGTGAAAGGGAACAAGTCTGAAAGGCTTTACACCAAGGTTAGGAATTAGTATATGAAAGAAACCAGTTCAAGGGAAAACGGAAACCCCAGCCCAACACTGCTTTCCCACGCAGATTGATCACGTGCCAGAAAGCCCACCATAAGCAGATAACCTACAAGTCCCCGAAGTCCCGGCCTGCGTGTGCGGTGCCTTAACGGGCTCTCTCTCTCTCTCTCTCTCTCTCTCTCTCTCTCTCTCTCTCTCTCTCTCTCTCTCTCTCTCTCTCTCTCTCTCTCTCTCTCTCTCTCTCTCTCTCTCTTCTCTCATGTATACAGTGTTCTGCCTACATGTATGCCTGCAGGCCAGAAGAGGGCACCAGATCTCATTACAAAACGTTATGAGCCACCACGCAGTTGCTGGGAATTGAACTCAGTTACCACCTCTGGAAGAGCAGGCCGTGCTTTTAAACGCTGAACCATCTCTCCAGCCTTGGAAGGAATTTTTTGTTGAGAGCTTGTTTGGAGGGTCAGATACTCTTCCACCTTTGTGGAGAAGGTCATCGTTGGGCTTCAAGAGGAACAAATAGGAAGTGATAGAGGAAGGAGACACCTGCCAACCCAGCCATGTCTGCTGAGTCAACCCTGGCTGACTCTGTTTCTGTCCTAATAAACCCCCTCTTTGGCTGTTATCTCTGAGTCTCTGTCCAGCTCCTTATTTCGGGTCGGAAGAGTTTAGAAATCACAGCAGGTGCCCCCTGAACCCCAGCGTATCCGCTGCTATCACGATGACCCTCCACCCCTCACGATGTTAAGGGCTTCATCACTGCTACCACAGACCTAGCTAGCTACCCCTTCGTCATTGCCCCTATCTCAGCACCATGACTGGGAGACACAAGCTACTCTCTAGGCGAACCTGCGTCCCTCACAAGATCAACAAGTGGTCGGAAACACTGAGCCAGTTCTCCAGCTCTCTGATACAACTATTTTATATGGCTTTTTTTTTCTTTTTTAAATTTAGGCTCTCATGTTGCCAAGGTTGGCCTTGAATCCCTGATCCTTTTGCCTCCACCTCATATGCAGATATAGGAATGTTTTGTTTTAATATTTTTTTTATTTTTTATTTTATGTGCATTGGGGTTTTATTTATTGTGTATGTGAGGGTGTTGGATCCCTGGAACAGAAGTTACAGACAGTTGTGAGCTGCCACGTGGGTGCTGGGAATTGAATCCAGGTCTTTGTTTTTGTTTTTTTGTTTTGGTTTTGTTTTTTTTTTGTTTTTTTGTTTGTTTGTTTGTTTGTTTGTTTGTTTGTTTGAGACAGGGTTTCCTCTGTGGTTTTTTGGAGCCTGTCCTGGAACTAGCTCTTGTAGACCAGGCTGGTCTTGAACTCACAGAGATCTGCCTGCCTCTGCCTCCCAAGTGTTGGGTTTAAAGGTGTGCACTACCACTGCCTGGCTGATTTGGGATTTTCTATGTGTAGGATTTCTATAAAATGTCAGGGCTGGCCTTGAACTCTGATCTTGAAATGGGGCCCCTTAAAACAAAGAATCTGAAAAACAAAAACAAACAAACAAAAGACCCCAAAGAATCTGAAGCTACTTCTCCAGATTCCTACAATCAGAAAAGGAAAAGCTGTTCCCCAAAACTCCTGACTCCCGGAACCAGGACTATGCGACAGAACCCCACCCCCCAAAACAACATTATTGTCCTCACTCTCGCTCTGGGAGGAGGTGGAGGAGGTAGCACAGCTCAGTCTATCTGTGAGCAGTGTCTGGCTTTGTCTATTCCTTTTACAAATTCTAACTGCTGGGGGTGTGAGGAATGTTCTGTTTTCCCTATCAAAGACAGTGAGGCTACCAGCAGCTAATAGTTTTTTGTTTTGTTTTCTTTTGTTTTTGAGAGAGGGTCTCACCATGAGGCTCTGGCTATCCAAAAACTCACTATATAGACCAAGCAGCCCTCAAACTCACAGATATCTGCCTGGAATTACAGGTTTGTGTCACATCTGGCAATGCAAATTTTTTAATTTTCCCATATCTCTCTCTCTCATATATATGTACATATATGTGTACATCTATATGAGAGAGAGAGAGAGAAGAGAGAGAGAGAGAGAGAGAGAGAGAGAGAGAGAGAGAGAGAGAGAGCAGTAGATAAAATTTCTCCCTGCATGTAAGTCTGTGCACCATGGCTTTCAGTGCCCAAGAAGAGAGTATCAGATACCCTAATACTAGAGTTACAGACGGTTGTGAGTGAGCCAGGTCCCCTGGAAGAGCAGCCAGTGCTCTTTCTTCCCCGCTGAGTTTTCCATCTCTACCCAGGCATTCTTTGTCAAGTTTTGAAGCATCTCAGTAGCACCAAGGCCTCAGGACACAACAGTTCCCCAAGTGGAAGAAGTCACTAACACACAGGCACTATGAGGTAACTTTCGCTTTTTTGAGAGAGAGTATCATGTGACTTGGGCTGGCCTCAAACTTGTGTAGAGGATGAGACTGAAAAGATCCTCCTGCCTCAGGGTCCCTCACTCTAGTTTACAAGCATGTACCACCACATCCAGTCTGGGGTTGACCATGAAGGGAGGGGACAGCGGTATAATTCTCTATCAGAAAACTTCCAGCTAGAAGTAATCTTATGATCTTTTGGACAGTTTAGAATGTCCTGTCTCTGTGCAGAGCCATAGCTAAACTCACGTCCCATTCCTTTGTTTGTTTATTATGTATTCAGTGTTCCGACTGCATGTAGTCTGCAGGCCAGAAGAGGGCACCAGACCTCACTATAGATGGCTGTGAGCCACCATGTGGTTTCTGGGAATTGAACTCAGGACCTCAGGAGGAGCAGCCATTGCTCTTAAACACTCCAGCCCTCTCAGATTCCATTCTTATGAGTAGTAACCAGATTCTTAGAGTTCCAGCTACTGGCTTTGTAAACTGTTGATTATGAGGAAGGCTCCATCTTAAATGACTTTCAAATATGCTAATAACTTAGTAGCAAACTGCAAACGAATCCATTTTTCCACTTTTTATGTTGAAGTCATTTGAGTATGAACTCTGCAACCCTCGGTGGTAACAGATGCCAACCAAAAGAGATTGGTAATATTTCGGTTGTATGTCCTCAAGCAAGCTTTGGGGTGTCTTACTGAGAGGTGCCAACGGAAAGACTCCCAATGTCCCATTGGAAAGTTCTCTGAGGGTTCTTATGCCAGCCTGCCAGCCAACAGCAGTACATGGCAGAGCAAGTCTGAGGGTCACTGAGGGAAGGGGCAGTAGCAAAGGGTCTCATGTGTCCAGCAGGTCTCGAAGCCTCTGTTGGTTGAGGCAGGAGTGAGTCACCCTGCTTGTGCTCAGTTGGTTCCTGGTAGCTGGCCCCCTTCAGGACATGACATCCTACGAAGTCTAGCTTTGAGAAGTCTTGACGGAACAGTTGGGCTGCTGAATAATAAGACACTCTCAAGAAAAAAAAGTAAGATAAAAGAAAGGAGGTGGGGTAGGGGAGAACAATTCTAATTTGTAGGGATTTTTTTCCCCTGTCATTTTTTACAGTTGCTGTATTTCATTCATTGTGGTTTAGTAAACCAATATTCTGTGTCTTGAACATTTTAAAAATGGTTTCTAGCAAGTGTAATCATGCTGCAATCAAATACTTTTGTGAATACATATATTCGTATCGTTAGAGATATAGCTTCAGGGTAAATGGCATGGGATGCCAGGTCCCAGGCTGAATGCATATGTAGATTTGCTAAGATATTGCCAAACTGTTCTCTACCAGAGTTATACATTTTTGTATTCCTTCCAAAACTCTATGTGGGTGCTTGTTTCTCATAACCGTGCCAATTGAGTCTTCTGTCAAGATCCTGAGTCCCTGCCAATCAGATAGGCCAGGCTATTTTTAATTCTTCATGCAAACTTACCCCCAGCAAATCCTGAACCCGCAGGATTTCAAACATTACAGTTTGAAAGAGCCCTGCCAGGGTGGTCTGGCGCCACCTGGTGGCAGCATATGCATGCAGGAAAACGCTCCGTCTCAGCTATTGGGCCTTTGCACTAGACTTTCACTTTAAATACTTCATTTCTTACCCCTTCTTCACTAAGCAAAAGACAAAACAATGATTCCCCCACATTAAAACTTAACTATCCTCTCATGTTGGAGTGTGTGCCACATTCCAAATCTGAAGAAATTGCAAATAATTTGGCATTCAAAACGATGAAGGATAAAAGTCCTATCTGGGGTGGGGATGTGACTCAGTACTCGCCACGCATGCCTGAAGCCCTCGGTTGGGTCCTGAACACTGCGTAAACCCAGTGTGGAGGCATACTCCTACAATCCCAGCACTCAGAAGGTGGAGTAAGGAGGAACGGCAGGTAGAAGCTCGCCTTGGCGACATAGAGAGTTGGGAGCTAGCCTGGGAAGCACGCGATCCTATCCAAACAAGCAAACGAACAGTAACATTAGATTTACGGAAACTTTTATGCCAAGGACTACAGAAAGAAAGACTGAACCAGAGTATGAGCATTCACACGAAGCGCTCGTGGGAAGGGAGGAATCATGGGAAAGGAGGGATGGGACTGATTGCAAAAGATTCAGGCTGCGGACAGAAACGAGCAGCGCTTTGTAGGTTATTGGAGTGGTCTGAGGTCTAGAAGGTTTTGCTAGTCATAAGGATGGTATTTTTAATAGTTAGCTGGGTGTGGTGGGGAATGCCTACTATCCCAGCAGTCCCAGGCAAGTGAGAGACACTGGCTCAAAAAAAAATCTATCTATGATGCACACCTTTAATCCCAGCACTCGGGAGGCAGGGGCAGGCAGATCTCTGTGAGTTCAAAGTCAGCCTGGTCTACAGAATGAGTTCCAGGATAGTAAGAAATACACAGTGAGAGACCCTGCCTCAAAAAATAAATAAACAAAAGCAAAATCTCTTTTGATGGTTTAATTTGATTTTCCTTTGTAAGATACAGATCCTTGGCCGGGCGGTGGTGGCACAGGCCTTTAATCCCAGCACTCGGGAGGCAGAGGCAAGCAGATCTCTGTGAGTTTGAGGCCAGCCTGGTCTACGGAGCTAGTTCCATGACAGGCTCCAAAGCCACAGAGAAACCCTGTCTTGAAAATGCAAAAAAAAAGAAAAAGAAAAAGAAAAAAAAAAAAGACAGATCCTTGCAAACACCACACAGACGTACAGACATTCTGCATGGGTTTTTTTCCTCTTGAGATAAGGAGCCAAGTACATTCCACACATTGTTGGCAAGGAAGGAAATACTTGCTGACTAACAGGCTGTGGATTAAAGGCAGTTAACCAGTGCCTCCTGCCTCCTTGATGGGCTTTTTCTTTTTTTGAAACAGTGTTTCTCTGTTGCTTTGGAGCTTGTCGTGGAATCAGATCTCGTAGACCAAGCTGGCCTTGAACTCACAGAGATCCACCTGCCTCTGCCTCCCCGAGTGCTGGGATTAAAGGTGTGCACCACCACCACCCAATTATTATTATTGTTATTTTAGACGCGGGCCAATGTAGCCTAGGCTGATCTCAAAGTCACTACAGCTGGAAAAGACCTTGAATTCCAAATCCTCCTGCCTCTGTACAAAGATGGGCCAAAACTGGCTGCTCTCTTTGGTTCTTAAGGTATCAGAGATTGAACCCAGGACTCAGAGCTTGTCAGATAAGTGATCTTCCAGCTGAGCTAAATCCCCAGCCCTTTATTTTTTTAAAGTCCCTCCTAGCCTCCTGACTTACAGGCCTATTTATATTAACTCTTAGGGAAAGGGACAATGGGTATGTTTTTCATCTTTACCAAAAAGCCTTCTGGCTACTCATGTCTCCACTCAGGGCTGGAGATACAAAGAAGTGTGAACTTGGGCAAATTCTTGGCTTTTCTGTGCTTGTGAAATGGGTTAGTAATAACACCTAGTAATTCACGTTTGGAAAAAGGTTCTACTAGACATGGTGGTGGATGTCTGTAGTCCCAGCACTGAGGCATTAAGAGGTCAGGGAACGATGCAAGTTCAAGGCCAGATTGATCTAGGTGGGAAGTTCCAGACCTTGTCAGGGCTATACGGGAAAATGGTGTGTGTGCGCGTGTGCGCGCGCGCATGTGTGTGCGTGTGTGTGTGTGTGTGTGTGTGTGTGCACTTGGCACACTTGAGGGTGGTGTGGAGGCTGGAGAGGTGGCTCAGAAGAGCATCCACTGGTTTAGTTCCCATAATGCATCTCACATCTGTAACTTCCGTTCCAGAGGATTTGACACTATTCTGGCTTTCATGGGCACCAGGCATACATGCAGTGTACACACACACACATAGACATGTGCAAAGCTCTTGAAGAGTCCAAGAATAAAAAAATAAAAATGTAGATTCTAAAAATAAGAATGTAGAAATAAAGAAATATAAAGTTATTAGTCTCAGAGAATGAGAACAGACTATCAGCAGCTTTCTCAGCAGATCAACACTCAGTCATTCACAGTGAGCTATTTTCTCCAACACTTGGGAAGCCCCCATCAGCTTAGGTCATTCCATTTTACAACTGGTCGCTTTATTTACAAGGCCAGAACGTCTCCCTGCAAATTGAGAGTGGTGTCCCGGCCATCCTTGATAAAAGACAGATGTGAACTGAGTTAACCTTTAGGAGACAGAGATACGTGACCTCTGGGTGAGGCACTGTCTCTGTTATGGCAAACTGGCGCCATCAAAGGGGAGGCATGGGGCTTCAGTATACACTGCCTGGAGGTACCAGGAGAAACAGTGACCATGGTGCAAACACCTGGTTTAACTAATGAGCTCTGATAATGGAGTTGTCGTAAAGTACGGCAGTCAGTATCTGAGTTTTACCTTGAGATAGTGTGAAAAGCTTTCTGCTATCTTCTAAGTTCTCAGCTTAAGAACCAGTTATTCTAATTTATCAACCTTCTAGTATTACTAGCAGTTCCTTTTCTGACTAATTGCTAAAGGCATCTGTTTTCTCGCAATTAGTGACTGTCGCTGTAATCTACTCTAAAACGTATTTCATGATAGCTGCCTAGTTACCCATTGACTTTAGAACTCACTCCCCTCTTTAGGGTCAGGGTAAGATCGTAAAAATTCCTTTGTTCAGACCTAATGCTTGGTGCCCTAACTATAAAAGATGGTTTCAGAAACCGGCCTTTTGCCGCACACGGCCTAACAAACACCATCTCTGGCTGTGGTCTCAGCTAGCTGATAAGCTTCTGTGCCCCGTGTTGGTTTTTTATTTTTACTTTTTTTGTTTATTTGTTTTTAGAGTCCATAAATTTTTTTTAATTTTTTTATTTTTACTTTTTTAAGTTTGCTTCTGGTTTTCCTAGGATCTGGTTTCTGGAATAACGTTTGCTTCTGGTTTATAAGACTTGGTATTCTCATCTTTGCGTGACCCTCCTGGACCCAACACTCGTATCTACATAAAATAAACATACATTAAGAAAATCATGCCGGGCAGTGGTAGTCCTCCCAACGCTTGGTAGGCAGAGGCACGCGGATCCCCATGAGAGTAGCCTGGTCTACAAAGCGAGTTCAGGGAAAGGCTTCAAAGCTACAGAAAAACTTTGTGCCTAAATAAATAAATAAGTAAACAAACAAACAAACACTTCCATTTCATACTGGGTTTCCACAGCCAAAGCCAGAGAAGGGGTAATAAATATATTGGAGAAGCCTAAGAATTAAAAGGACTTTTTATAAATTACTGTGCTGGCTACATTTATGGCAACTTGACACAAACTATAGCCATCTGAGGGGAAATTTCGACTGAGAAAATGTCTCCATGAGATCAGGCTGTGGATTATCCTGTAGAGCATTTTCTTAGTGATTGATCGCGGAGGGCCCAGCCTATTGTGGGTGGAGCCACCCCTGGACTAGTGATCCTGGGTTCTGTAAGAAAGCAGAAATACTGTAACAGCAACACCTCCCGGTCGCCATGTGGCTGGCGGGGACTCGAGCCCAGGACCTGGATATAGCAATAGCTCCGCTCCACGCCACACAGCCGCAGCCGACAGGACTCCCTTCACCACCTGCAGCACGTGGAGTACCTGACCCACCCCTCAACAGCAGCAGCCCTAGGGAAAACACGCCCGCCCTCCGCCTCACCGAGGCAGCACTACAGAGTTGACCCTGTAGATAAGGGCAAGGGTGAGCGAGCTCTGAGGGTGGTGAGAGCGATCTTAGCTGATACCAACATGTCTACAGTGGGTACAAGGGAAAGATGCCCTCCTCCCTTGCCCCTCCTGCCTCCAGCTGGTGAGGCAACTGACCCCTTTACTAGCTGCACACTTGAGAAAGCAGGTCCTACACCTCTCCCGGCAGAACAAAGAGCCAACTCTGTCGGTGGAGGTGTGGATGAGCCAGCCCCCGAAGGTGTGAGCGTGGGAGAGCTGTCCCCGGTACTCTCTGTCTTTTGATGACATGGAAAGGGCAGAGATGCTCCCCTTGCCCCTTACCACCTGTGACAGGCAAGCTGACCCTCCCCCTGCAGCACGCAGGAAAGAGGGCCCTGCTCCTCACTTAGGCAGTACAGTAGAGCTGACCCTGTTGGCAGAGGCTCAGGTGAGACAGCCCTTAGGCTGTGAGAGTGGGACAGCTGGCCACGCCCCGTCATCTGCCGTGCGGTGGTGAGGGCGAGGCAAGGATGTCCCCCCCCACCTTTCCCACCCCCACCACCTGTGTGGGCAAGGGAGCTGACCCCTCTCCCTTACGGGGTGCAGCACTCGCCTGAGGCACAGTAAAACTGACCTGGTTCGCGAAGGTGTGGGTACAGGAGACACTGTAAGCATGTGAAAGCTGTCCCCGTTATTCATCTGACATGGAGCAGCATGGGGGGGGGGAGATGCCCCTCATCGAAGCCTGAGGCAGTTGGAAGAGCTGTTCCTGAACCTCATCAGCTGCAGCACTCGGGAGAACGGCCCCTCCACCTGGGCAACACAGTAGAGCTGGCTCTGAACGGGGAGGTATGGGAGAAGCGAGTGCAAACAAAACACCGCAAGGGGTGAACTAGGCAGGGCAATGCTGGAGAGCTCTTCCTGAAGGGCAGGAGGGCTAACCCGGCTATTCAGGCAAGAACCAGGATTAGACTGACCTGCCCGAACATCCAACCCATCTGTGATCTGCTGGGACACGGAGTGGTGGTGGTGGGGCGTTGGTTCTGTGGACATGGGGCTGCAGGACCTACACAACACAGGGCAGCCAACAGCACGTCCAGGGGTCCCAGTGAGGGTTCAGGATCGATGGTGAAGCAGAGGTCAAGGGCCTCAAATCAGATCAAAAAATTTGCGATGAACACCTGCACGGATAAAGGGGTTTACTGCCTGACTCACTGTGTCTCACTGCAGCTTCTATGATGAGATTGTTCTTTTCTCCTTTTTCCTCTTAAATTTTATTTGGGGAGGAAGGATGAGTGGACTCGAGAGGCATGATGTGAAAGACACAAAAAACGAAAATTTAAAGTTAAAAAAGGAAGAAGGATGAACAAAGCCACGAGGAGCAGGTTGGTAAGCATCACTACTCATCACTTCTCCTCATCATCAGCTCCTGCCTCCAGGTCGCCATTTGAATTCCTGGCCTGACTTCCTTTAACGATGAACAGTGATATGGAAGTATAAGACAAATAAACCCTTTCCTCAAACTAGCTTAGATATCTACCAACAGATAAAGAAAATATGGTTCACATATAAAATGAAATTTTCCTCAGCTATAAATAAAGATGAAAATAAACAAGTAAATCCTTTCCTCCCCATTGCTTTTGGTCATTGTGCTTCACTGTTTCATTGATGCAATAGAAAACCCAAGTTGATTACATTTATTTATTTTTGTGTATACACAAAATTTATTTTGTGTATACACAAGTACACATGTGTAAGTCAGAGGACAACTTGCAGGAGTCACCTCTCTTGCTATTATGTGGATCTAGGGCATCAAACGCAGGTCATCAGTGCCTTTACCCCCTGAGCCACCTCTCCAGCCCTTCAAGACCATTTCTGAAGATAACATCTTTTCTTCTTCTAGCCACTCTGTTAAACTGTCACCTCATTCCATTTCCTTCCGCTTCCTCAATCATCGGCCTTCATCTACAGATCCTGTCAAAACCAGCAACAGCCATGTTGGTCAAAGTTTGAGGTGTCTAAAGGGCAGCATGGTTATGGAAGACACATTCATCCTTCCTACTCTCTGGAGAAGCTGAAACCAGGCTCGAGCGTGCTA
Organism: Alexandromys fortis; assembly: GCF_014885135.2. Taxonomy (NCBI): domain Eukaryota; kingdom Metazoa; phylum Chordata; class Mammalia; order Rodentia; family Cricetidae; genus Alexandromys; species Alexandromys fortis. The sequence goes on along the minus strand of NW_026067925.1, from coordinate 354,520 downwards.
CACAGGGACTCTACTCCTGAACTACCCTCAGATAACAGCCAATCCCTCAGATAAAGTGTTAATGTGACTGTGACAATCATAACACAATAGTGTGCACGCCAAATTGTACCTTCACCAGAAAAAAAAAACAACAGATGCATCCTAAACAGTTTTATACTAGCTCAAAGTACCTAGCTCACAGAAACAATGCCCATGGGAATGGTCCATCCCCCAGGCCCAAATCTTTAATATAGCAGCAATTTCTAAGTCATTCTCATTCAAACACAAGCCTATGAAAAAGAAGGTAAGTTAAAATGTATCTACTTTTAAGATTTATTATTATGTAGACGGTGATCTGCCTCCATGTATGTATGCTTGCAGGCCAGAGGCGGGCACCCGATCTCACTATAGATAGTTGTGAGCCACCATGTGGTTGCTGGAATTGAACACAGGGCCTCTGGAGAGCAGCCAGTGTTCTTAACCACACTGAGCCAACTCTCCAGTCCCCAAATGAATCTATTTTTAAAATGTAGCTATTGGAGAGATAGCTCAGTAACAAAGAGCACTTGCTGTTCCTTCCACTGGACCTGTCTAGCTCCCAGCACTGTTGCCTCAACCTCAAGGTCAATGGGAATCCAAGGCTTGATCTGGCCTCCTTGGGACCTGCATATACCCCCCCACACACACATACGCCTATTTAAAATTAAAAACTAATGTTTTTAAGAGACATATGAACAGACATCCCAAATTTCAAATAACAAGACTACCAGGAAAATTTTAGATGTTCAAGCTACTTCTGAAGTCATAATTATTTTTTCCCCTTAATTTCACCCGTCTTCTCATTTTCAGTTTTTTGTTTCCTTTTTGTCTTGAGACAAGATCTCAAACTTGCTGTTTAGCTGAGGATGACCTTGAACTTGTGAACCTCCTGCCTCGGCTTCTCAAAGGCTGGGATCACAGATGTGCGCAATCACACCTGATTGTGTGCAGTGCTGGGGATCCAACCGAGGGCTTCTGCCATGCTAGGGCAAGCCCTTTGTCAGCTTATTAGCTATTACTCCATCCGGGAGTCCCAATTCTCTTACTGTAGAACTTCAGGATTTACACAAAATCGATGTGAAAAATAAACATTTATTACAAAAATTAGTTTTGACATTGGGAAATAAAAGTAGACATGGCATTTCCAAGGGCTGTTGTAACCTGGAGAGATAAACTCCAAGACTGTAAATTGATTCATACTTATCAGAAGCCCCTGAGGGAATTATTTATCTAAAGGGGTAAAGGACCTTGGTCCCTTTAATTTACCCTTACCCTCCCCTCCCCCAGCCCCCACCCCTCCCCCAACCATGACAACAAATTGAAACAGACTTGAAAAGGTCTTATCTTTACTGAACTGTTTCAAATTTTTCTTTTATTGTTCAGTTGGATTTAATTTCCTTTGGAAAATGCTTTATTGGTGGAAGACCCTTAGGCAAGTGTTTAATTTCCAGGGGCTGAAAGGGGCCCACAGTGAAGAAAGCAATGACCCAGAGCTATCTTGTCATTTCTGCTGTCTCAAATATTAAAGCAGTTCTTCAAATGATCAAAGAACGCCCCCTTAGAAGCCTTGGTCCATTATACACACAGGCAGGACAGTGCAGGGTGCTTTCTTCCCCACTGGACTAAAGGGCTAAGGAGAACCCACCCACTTCCTGCAAGCAGAGTTACAGCTTCACCCAGCAGTAGGAGGCTGCGAGGAAGTTCTGACTTCCCTGAAGTATTGCCTTGAGCTAAGAAAACAGTCCTGAGGGCCAGCCACAGGTTGCTGGGAAGCAGAACTTTCACATATTTTCCTGTTCATACAAAGAAGCCGTCCCTTAAAGATCTCCTTCCCTTACTTCAACAAAAACAAGTTTGACAAACCAAATTTTTATTTCCAACGTCTAATATAAACACACAGAAACACAACCTTGCCAAAGAGCTGGGGAAGCCCAGCGCGCGCTCTCTGACTCACTCTCTCTCTCTCTCTCTCTCTCTCTCTCTCTCTCTCTCTCTCTCTCTCTCTCTCTCTCTCTCTCACGGTTTTTCTCTGTCTCTCTCTCTCTCTCTCACACTGTTTCTCTCTCTCTCTCTCTCTCTCCCACACACACACACACACACACACACACACACACACACAGAGTCCACCAAAGCGGCAAGACTATAATCTCCAGAATTCACACACATCTTACAAGGGTCTGTGCAGTTGTTCCAGTCAAGGGAAGAGTGACTGCCGGCTACAAGTCCCAGCCTTTTCTTTAGATTAGTAGTTTAAATCTCTCTTACTCCAAGCCTCTTGGGAGGGTGCTGAGTTCTCCCACCTCATACAGACGTGGTAGCAATTTGCTTGTATCCAGGAGAAGAATCCCAGTGGCACATTTTGTGGGGACAGAAGGCTCCAAAGACCAAAGAGCTGAGGTCACCACCGAATGCTTCAGTCCTTCTTTCTCCAATTCCCACTCTAGAGCAGCTGGCAACCATCCTCATCAAGTGAAGGGAAAACTGGGGAATTAGGCTTAAAGGTTCTTATTCAAAGGCCATTACAGCCAGGTACTGGTTTCAGGTTCCCGTCAGTCCAGTCATTTTTGCTGCCTAATCTAGGACTCTTGTCCAATTCCACATCAGAACAGGGAATGAGACTTTGTAACTAGTCTCAGGCCATGGTGGGCAGGAAAGAGGAGGGAGAAATGGAGAAATAGCCGACGTTAACGTTATTAAAACCGTATCCTAGCTAAAATAAAAGCAAGGGGTCCTGTGAGACCTAGAAGACATTGAAGGCATCCTGTGCAGCTACAGCCAGCAGGGGCTGGAACCTGTAGCACCTGAGTAAGACAAGTGGAGAAGAGACAGAAGAGCTGCAGGAGGTCACACCAGGAATGACGAGGTCTGTTTGAACTCCCCCTAGGGAAATAAAACGTCAGTCAACACCAGTCTCATTTTGCTCATCAACACACAAGCAGGTTAGACACTTCACTTCAGGCCTCCCCTCCTCAGGCCAGGTACACTCACCTCACTTCGAGTACTGGGCTGACTGTAGATCACCTTTTTACTTGGTGCGGTCCTAAGGGAAAAGCAGAAATAGGAAACACTCAAACCCTGGTAACAATGTATCCTTGCCAGGATTGGGGGGGGGGGGGGGCCGGTTCAGAAGGTAAACCTTTGCAGAAAAACCAAGTGCAAGGTGCAGGGTCATTCCCTCTGAAACAGCTGCCTCCACCTAGCTCTCCACCCCACTCCTGGGACTCAGCTCAGCTCCAAACCACACACGCCCATGCTTTAACGAGAGAACCCTGGGACAGCACCACCGCTCACCCTTTCTTTGTTCCTGAAAAAGAAAAAAGAGAGAAAGAGAGAGACCATGATTACTATCAGAACAGAATGCAGTATGAGAAGGGCATTAGGGGGAAGTAGTATGTGGTTTTTGATAGGAACTAAATCAACTTATCCATGCTCCCGGGGCAGATGGTACCAGCACATGGAGCACGGTATCAGGGTCCATACTCAGATGCTACCCACAAACCACGCAAAGACAAAGAACATCCAACTGGGTACAGTAGCACAAGGCAGGGGCGGGGCGGGGGGGGGTGCCACTTACTTTCAAAGTATCCTCGGCTGTAGGCAAACCAGATGCCAAAAATCAAGACTCCAAGGAGAATCAGTGTTACCAGGACAGCAGCCACGATGCCCCCCACATTCAGCTCCACTGTGAGACACAAATTAAGAGGTGAGGTGTCCTGACAGACAACTGTGCACTGACAAAGCTATCAATAAGCACATGAAAACTGGCCTCTGACTGTACCCCAGCTCTAACCTCAGGCCGCAGTCATCTTACTCACCAGCATCCATGCGTACGGCCTCTGACCTCGTGGCTGTCCCAAAGCCATTCTGGGCTTGACAGTAGTATTCGCCAGTATCAAAGGCTGTCACAGGATCAAAGATCTAGAGGGAAGAGACTACACTGGCTTCTTGCTCGAATAAATCAAGCATCTACCCCATTAGTTCTCTGATGCTGTCATCCCTGATGTCTCTGCGTTCCCACTCTCGGGGGTTCTACGGCTGCCCCCCTACCTTTCACCTCTCCCTTTTCGTACCAGGTCCCCTGTCTTTGGATCAACGGTGTATGAAGAATTGACGAAGGCACGGGTTTTCTTGGCATCTGTAAGCATGTCTATCCCATCCCTGAACCAGGAATACTCAGAAGGTGGGGAACCATCTTGTTCTGAGCAGGTCAGCACTGCCCTGTTCCCAATGGTGACGGAGGAGGGGATATTGACCGTCGGCTTGGATGGGGGCACTAGGGAGGGAACGCAAGGACAATAGGGTTACATAAGTGTAGGTTAACAAACCAGGATGACACTCTCAACCCATCAGCTAGAGATGCAACCTGTATGCCCCGAGTTCCCATTAAACGGGGTGGGGGAGGGGAGGGGCACTCACCCTCTCTATAGTCTCCCCATCTGCAAGGCCTAAAGCTTAGCAGTCAGTCTACTATCAGGTTTAAGGGAGCAACTGGTTTTAAGCCTAAACGAAGTTACACGGCACATACCAAGCACGGTGAGGTGGATGTTGACTTCCCCATAGTTCTGGCCACCGTCCTCAGAGACCATACAAGTATACGCTCCAGTGTCTTTCCGGGTCACAGAGTTGAATGTGATGCCATTGGACGAAAAAGTAACACGACCTGCATAGGAAGCTATAAGGAGACAGGGGCGCAGAAGAGACAGAGTAAACTGGACAGCAAAGAAAAGAGGAAGGTGGACCCAAGGTACATCCTTCATTCTCCGCTAAAAGGAAATACTCAGAGCTCCGGGTATGTCCCCACCCCAGGAACCCAGGCTGGGCAGTGCCAATGACTCTGCAATCTTTGGGACAATTTACCTGTGATCTGGCTGTTATAGCAAACAAGCGTGGTAGTGTCACCTTGGACGAACTTCCATTCCACTCGGGGAGAGGAGAAGCCAGAGTAGGTACAGGACAGCTTGACAGCTACAGACAGGACCAAAGTGAGAGAGAGAAAGAAGCAGCCCCAAACCACAGCTACATCCTCCCAACCCCCACCCTGATGACCTCATAGCTCTGGCCCACTCACAGTTATTCTCGGCAACTTGGACGTCGGGCTGAGAAGTGTACACTGATCCCTTGCCTTGTACCAAAGAGCCTGAGAAGAAAAAAAAGGGACCCATCAGGAGAGAGAGCTTCCACAGAGAAGGAGGAACAGAGCTAGGAAATGAGGCTGGGAGCTTAAGGTAAAGGGAGGGTCAAGCTGGCCAGTATCCTAAACACGTTCAATGTGTTGTTACAACAGTGGGCAGGCCAGTACTACTTTTATCAATAGACATAAAACATTTCTTTCAAACACAACCTCTCTTTATTTTTAGCTTCCTCTATGGCTCCTAATACTCTAATGACATTCCTACTGGTCGAAAGGGAGCTTGTTGAATGACATTTCATGGTTCAGAGAGAGCTCCACCAAACGCTGTTGTCACTTGTCAAAACAATCCTGAAAGAAAGCCAGCAAGCTGGAGGCAAGTCAGGCAGGGGAAGGAAGGGTGGGTAATGAGGGTAAAACCACCACTTGACATTTGTACAACATTAGCCCTTTCCAAAAGGGTTCGGAGATGTTACATTGTTTGAACCTTGAAACAAGCAGGACACAGCACAGGACAAGAGTCAGTAGCCGAATTTTACACAAGCAACAGAGACCACAAGTAAAGCCAGGAGCACGAAAACACACAGCTGGGTGGCTGTGACACCCAGCGACGACTAGAATTGAGCTCAGCTCACCTCACTGGAGTCACACACTTGCCAAATGGAGAAAGAAAAGGTAGTGTGGGCGGGGGTGGAGATATGAGGACGCTAACGAAATAGTAACAGGGGAGCAGGGGAACCATCGGAGTTCACAGTAAAGTCCTCAAGCTAGTGACAGAGAACTGCGTACACACACACCCCCACACACCCTCCTTTGTGCTTTCAAAGTCCAAATCTACAAAGAATGTGCTTATTTATAGCTCTAAGTCAGAGTCCTCAGATAAAGGCAGAAAGATGTGTACACTGCAAGCATAGCTACCATACTCAAGTACGCCTTCCTTTATTTATGTATCTACAGAACTGAATATAGTCTTGGACTCTGAGGTCTCATTCCTTAACTGAAATGTAAGAGTTTGCACTAGACGGTCCCCAGAGCCCTGTTGTTCTCCCACTTTCTGGCATCACTGTTTAAAGAGTACTTTGTTTCTGCCGTACTGGGGATCAAACACAGGGCCTTGTACATCACAGGCATGCGCTCTACTACCAAGCCACGCCCCCAGCTAGGCCTACGGAGTATCTTTATATGCACTGATTTCAATCAGACACAATCAGTTGGGTTTTATTTTTGTTGTTGTTTTTGAGAAAGGACCCCATTGTAAACCAGACTGGCCTGGAGCATCTTAATCATCCTGTCCTTACTTCCCAAATGCTGGGATTCCCAACTCCAGATCTGGGGAATCCCTGAAAGATTCCTGTTTCAAATCTCCCAGTACAGCAGGCAACCCTCCCTCTTTCCACAAGTGTGGATCCGGAGAGCACTCCCTAATAAACTGACATCACAGATACATAAGTGCTTTGCCTGCATGTATGTACTGCGCCAGGAAGTCAGAAGAAGGTATCAGATCCCCTGGAACCAGAGTTACAGACAGCCAAGTAGGTTGCTGGGAACCGAACCTGGGTCCTCTGCAAGAGCAGCAAGGGCCCTTAACCTCCAAGCCATCTCTCCAGCCCCTCAGATGCTACTACTCTTAAAAAGTCAAGATACACTGATCTATAAGTTATTTCTAATACTGTAACTTCGCATATTTTTCATTATGAACTTTTTTTTTTTGAGAAGGGTCTTTTTTTTTGTATAACAATTCTGGCTGTACTGGCCTTCAATTCACAAAGATCCGCCTGCCTCTGCCTCCCTAGTGCTGGGATTAAAGGTGTGCGCCACCACCACCTGGCTCATTATCGTTTTAATGTTGAATTCATACTCAAGTGTAACAACAGAACAAGAAATTAAATCAAATAGCCCTCATTAAATGCGAAAATCTTCCTGGGGAGGGATATGACTAAAAGCTCAGTAGTTAAAGGCTCTTCCCACCTGATGATGCAAGCTGGTCCCCAGAACCTACGCCAAGGTGAAAGGAGAGAACCAACTCCAGTTGTCCTTTGACATCCCCACCCATGTGCATACACACAAATAATAAATCTTAAAAATTTTAATGTATCTATAAACCCATCATTTGAGAGGCAAAGACAGTCGGGCGGTGGTGGCGCATGGCTTTAATCCCAGCACTCAGGAAACAGAGGCAGGTGGATCTTTGTGAGTTTGAAGCCAGCCTGGTCTACAAAGTTATTTCCAGGACAGGCACCAAAACTACACAGAGAAACCCCATCTTGAAAAACCAAAATAAATAAATACATACATACATAAATAAATAAAAATAAAAAAAAAACAAAAACCAAACAAACAAAAAACAATCAAAAAGAAGAGGCAAAGGCAAGAAAACTAATGCAAGTTCAAGGCCGGCCTGGTCTATACAGTGAGTTCCAGGCCAGGTCTGGTGGCTCACAAATCATTGCTGCCCGAATGCTGGGAACCTTGTTCTACAAAGGCTCCGAAGCTTTGCAGTTTTCTTTCTGTGACGTACACACTGTGATGTTTGAACCAGATACCTCACTAGGAATGAAGAACTCACTGTCCTAGCAACCGGAGTGCCGCCAAAAGGCAGCCCACAGGCTCATAGCTACAGAACACCGCCCTGCCCCGGGACCTGCTTTCTACCAGGGTAAGGGCAGCCAGAAGCCATTATCTGACAATGACAGGAGGGTACTTCCCAGCTCTCCGAAGTTCCCTGAGGAGTAGGCGGACAATGACAGGAGTAGGAGTTGTCAGTGCACCTCAGCCCCTCTCTCCACCCAATCCTGCAGACTTCCCCTCCTCTCCACAGGGGTGAATCTTAAGGGCACGCCCTACTAAAGTGTCTGTCTGATAATTGATATCTCAGAGTCGGCTTCCCAAGAACCCAACCTATGACACCACCCAAATCATGAGCAAGCATCTAATTAAACCGGAAAACAATCTAAAATTCATATGTGCACGTGCGCACACACAGACACAAGCCACAACGTGTATGACTTTTATTCCGCAGTCACTTCTGGTGTCAAATGAAGTTTTTAATTAATCAACTAATTAATTAGGAGTGTGGATGTCCATGCTGAGGTAAGAATGCGGTCAATAAACAACATTCTAGAAATCACTTCTCTCTTCCACCTTGCAGACCATGTCTCTCCTCTCTGCCACCGTTCTGTGCTGCTGTCCAGGCTAGCTGGCCAAAGACTTTTTACATGGGTTCTGGTCATTGAACTCTGGTCAGGCTTACCCGTTGGGTCATCTCCCCAGTCTCTAAAACTGTCTTCTGAGCCTTTTGAAACTGAGATCAAAAAGTCATCCAGGGATTATGTCACAGACACACATAAAAACTCTGGGCTCCAGGCACAGTCCCCTCTTGAGAATCATAATGGACACAACCTACTTCATGTTCTGTAAAAACACAGGAACCCCCATCTCAATGTCTATCAACCCCTCCACTGTAAATGCCTGTTGGCTAAGACCCACCTGACCAAGACTCAAAAGTCTACTGTGGGGAGGTGAGATGGCTCAAGTGGAGGTATAGTCACTGGTCACCAAGCCTGATGTCCTGAGATCACTTCCTCAGTCCACATGGTAAAAGTGGAAAACCAGTTCCTCTTACCTCCCTCCACACTTGTGTGTATGTACACACACACACAAACACACGAAATGAAAATTTTCAATTTAAAAATAAAGACTAACTAATAGCATCCACGGTGCCTGCCTATATCCCCCGTGATTCAATTCCAGCCTCTGCACCATGCTCTTCCTATTCACCCGCCAAACACAAGGCAACCAATGGGGCCCACGTTCCCCTCTCATTCCTTTGCACGCCTTTGAAACCAGACGACCTATGTGCAACTGTGTGCAAATCCCAGCTCTGTTCCCTACTTGACTGTGTGCCCAGGCAGGCCACTGTAGCCCAATGGGACATTTAAATTAAGCAGTAAGTACTACATGAGGAAGGCTTATATCCCAACCCACCAAATCATCCCCCTTGTCACTGTAACTGCCTCGGGAAGGCATCCCCTTCTAAATTTCATGGGTAGGGCAGCAGAGTTAGGGATCCCCTCATGGACCCCATCTACAACTGGAAGAATCATTCTCCAGCCAGCCTCACCTCTACTCTTTCCCTGGCCTCAGCACAGCTCTTTCTTTTTTCTTTTTAAATTTATTTATTACTTTAAATTTATTTATTATTTTTTTAAATATATTTTACGTATACAATATTCTGTCTGTATGTCTGCAGGCCAGAAGAGGACACCAGACCTCATTACAGATGGTTGTGAGCCACCATGTGGTTGCTGGGAATTGAACTCAGGACCTCTGGAAGAGCAGGCAGTGCTCTTAACCACTGAGCCATCTCTCCAGCCCTTTATTTATTATTTTATGTGTATTAATGTTTTGCCTGCATGTTTGTCTGATCTGGGAGTTATAGACAGATGTGAGCTGCCATGTGGGTGCTGGGAATTGAACCTAGGTCCTCTGAAAGAACAGTCAGTGCTCTTAACCGCTGAGCCATCTCTCCAGCCCCTCTTTTTCTTTTTTAATTTAACTTCTGACCCTCCTACAAACTCTTACTAATGCACAGAGTAAATCAAACAGAGAAATTCCATTCTTAAGTTTCATTTACTTAAAAAAACAAATCTATTTTTAGGACCGGGCGGCGGTGGTGGTGCCTGCTTTTAACCCCAGCATTTGGGAGGCAGAGGCAGGTGGATCTCTGTGAATTCAATGCTAGACTGATCTACAGAGTAAGTTCCAAGACAGGATCCAAAGAAACTCTGTCTAGAAAAAAAAATATATATATATATACAAATTAAAAAAAAAACTCCTCAAAACAAAAAAGTCTATTTTCTGGTGATTTTTGTTTTGTTTTTCGAGACAGGGTTTCTCTGTGGCTTTGGAGCCTGTCCTGGAACTGCCTCAAAAATAAATAAATAAATAAATAAATAAATAAATAAATAAATAAATAAATAAAAAACCAAAAAAACCACAAAAAAACCCTGGGAGGAAACTAAAAGCAGTGGGTGGTAACAGAGTTTCAAATACAGCCCAATGGCAAGGCAGGCTACAGCCACCCAGTCAAAGGCTGATCCAATCCTGCGACCTGTTTTGGTGGATTCCAAACACTGCCTGCGTGGTGAAATGACAATTTTCAGCAAGCTAAGAAAATTCCAGCACTATCTGAGCTGCGATAAGCTCCCCATTTTTCACCCACTCTCCTGTTGCAACTGACGATCTGTTAACACAAAACCACTTCCCAGCTGTTTCCCAATCTCTGCCTTTGCTCAAGTCGCTTGTGCTATGGAAAACACCCTTTCCCCTCTTTGTCTGGTTGGCACCCATCTCTTCCATGATTTTCTTTTTCCGGGAAATGACCCACCACACCCCAGTTCTCTTAAAGCCTCTTTCTGGGACTTTCATTAATTAACCCCTGCAAAAACACCATTAAGGTGTTTACCGAATTACATGCTATTATATAAAAACACTCCCATGCTCTCTCTCTCTCCAGCAAATGCCCAGATAGCAGAAACCAAGTCTCATTTGTTATTCTAAGTACTACTCAACCCTAAGCATAGTGCCTGATACTATGTATCAGGTATTTGCTGAGTGACACACAACACAAACAAATTAAGTCATAGCAGACTCTAATACCTACTTGTTGAGGTTTATCTTCAAAGTCCAGGTTTTAAATGGGCAGGACAGATGGCAGTATGGCCAAACAAAGAAAAACAAATTTCCTTCAAAATCCAATCTATGCAATATTTTAATACTATCATAATTCATTTTTAAGCTTTAGTTCTGGGGGGAGAAAACTAAAATTAGTATTTTTGTTTTATTTGGGACAGGGTCTCATGTAATCTAGGCTAGCCGATTTCTGTTCCTTTTGTCTTTACCTCCTGGATGCTGGGGTTACAAGAGTACTTCATCATCCATAGTTTTATGCATCACTGGGGATTGAATCTAAGCCTTCATACATGTTAGGGAAGCATTCTACCAACTGAACTACACTCCCAGCTCCTAAAACCTAGCCTTGTTTTTTTGTTTGTAAGATTTTATTTGTGTGCATGTGTGTGGGTGTCCACAGAGGCCAGGAGAGGGCAGCAGGAGAGAGCTGGAGTTACAGGTGGTTGTGAACCTCCCAATGCTGGTACTAGGAACCAAACTCAGCTCTTAACTACCAAACCCTCTCTCAAGTCCTAAAACTTAGACGTCAGAAGAGGGCGTTAGATCCCCTGAAACTGGTGTTATGGATGGTAATGAACTATCATGAGGGTACTGGGACCTGAACCCCGTCCTCTAGAAGAACAAGTGCTTTTAATCCCTGAGCCACCTCTCCAATTCTTAGTTCTGTACTTTAAAAACAAAGTGGTTTTGGCTTAATTCTAATATTTTGGTTTTTTGAGATAAGATTTCACTAAGTAGCCCAGACTGTCCTTGAATTGGCTGCCTAGAACAGGCTGGCTTTTAATTTATGGAAATTGTCTTGCCCCTCCCTTTGAGTGCTGGGATTAGGAGTGGATGCTTGAGATTACATGCCTGCTCCACCACACCACGCTAACAAAGTGATTTTAAATTCAACTGTCTCAAAACAGTGTTTACTCTCTCTACCCATAATTCCTGCTTACTGTTTTATAAACGGGGCTGAAGTGAGTGTTGCATATACATTGGCAAGAGGCTGGTTTCTCCATCTGGGCTGTGTACACTGGTACCTGAAGACCTCCAGGGGAAGAACAAAGAGCCACAAGTAGAAAAAGAGCCAGAAAAACCTCTAATGCGGGGTCTAAAACAGCAAGAAGTGGGAGAAACCCCTGTCTCAGGTGAATGGAAAGAGAAGGGAAGGATGAGAGTTAAAGAGAGGGCTGGAAAATTCACCAAGAACTCAGAACAGAGTCAGACACAGCCACTTGGTCTTTCAGGTAAAGCCGGTACCAGTAAAACACATGGTCTCCCTCATTCGTTCGTGGTTCTATATCAACTGGAAGCCAGTCCCACTGGCAAACACTTGGTACCCCAGTACTTGGGATGTAGTGGTGGGCAGAAAAAGATAAGGAAAGAGTTCAAGGCCAGCTTTAGCTACTTGGTAACTCTGAAACCAGCCTGCACTTCACCAGGCAAAGACAACAAAACAGGACCAACGGCAAAGGAGAACTTTTGCTTTCCTACTCCCAAAGAATGTGGGTTCTATTTGGGGGGAAAATAGAAGAGGCAAGTCCATTCCCAACACCACCATTATTCTCATGACCACAAAAGCAGCAGCAGCAACGAAAGTTTACATAAACTCAATTCAGCAGAAAAGGAAACTGCCAGCCAAGCCATTGCTTTTAAGGCCAGCTCCAAAACGGTTTATGTTGTTATGGACTGTGTTGATTCCCCCAAATTCTCATACTTATGCCCCAACTCCCAATACCTCAGCATGTACTCGGAGACAGGACCTTTAAGAGAGGCAATGATATTAAGGCGAGGTAACTACTGGATGTTTCGATCCAATCTAGCTGGTCTCCTTACAATAAAGACACACACACAGAGGCACACCTGGAGTGTGTGGCAAGGGGGAGAGCCATCTGCCAGCCAAGGAGGAGGTCTCACAGGGAACTAATTCAGTCAGTAATCTATCTTAGACTTCCAGCATCCAGAACTGTGAGAAAAGTTTGGACCAGCTACCCAGCCTGTGGCATCTGTTACAGTGGCCCAAACAAACTAACACAATGGTCCCCTGGTTTATCTGTGCACCCACATCTGCATACCACATAGATAAAAGAAGGCATGAGGACACTACACAAAGAAAGAGCCAGCTTGTTGGGCTGGAGAGACGGCTCAGAGGTTAAGAGCACTGGTTGCTCTTCCAGAGGTCCTGAGTTCAATTCCCAGCAACCATATGGTGCAACCATCCATAATGAGATCTGGTGCACTCTTCTGGCATGCAGGCAGAACACTGTATACATAATAAATAAATAAACTTTTAAAAAAATCATTTAAAAAAAAGAACCAGCTTGTTCTACACAGTGAATTCATCATATCTGAATTGTAGACACTGAGTACAATCAAGAAGCCACTGGCTAATACAATAACTAGCACTAACATTTCTTGAATATCCACTATGTGCCAGATACTCCAAGGCTTTTAGTGATTTATAATTCATTTACTCTTAGACTAATGCTACGAGACAGATACAATTATAGCTCTCATCTTTATTGAGTAAGCAGGGCACAGAAATTAATTTGTTCAAGGTCACAAAACTAGTGGGTGGCAAAGCTAAATTTGTAACTCACATAATATGGTCCTAGTACACAAAACTGAATCAACTACTGTAATATACCCTACACACACATACACACCACGTATACTTGTGTGTGCACGAAATATGTACATGCCAGTGTGCCCGTGAGAACTCAGCAGAACACTTTTCTCCTTCCACTATGTGATCCCAGAAACAAAACTTAAATTGACAGGCATAGTTGCAAGCATCTTTACCTACTAAGCCATCTTGCAGGCCCTTTGTTCTTGAGCTAAAAATCTCACATATAACCACGGCTGGCCTGAATCTCCTCCGCAGGACTCATGATTTGGAAAGAAAGATAACCCTCAAAACTTACTTCCCCTCCTTCTGCAAATGAAAACAAGAAATGAAGTGGCAGATGTAAAACAAAAACAAAACAAAACCAGGCAAGTTGGCACACGCCTGTAATCCTAGCACTTGGGCGTAGAGGTAGGAGCCTCAGGAGTTCAATGTCCCCCATCTTCAGCTACATAGTTACAGGCAAGTCTGGGCTATATAAACCCCTACCCTAGAGAAACAAAACAAAACACGGTGCCATCCAAAGCAAATTTAAACCAATCTGAACTGACATATAAATATCTCCAAAATATGAGGTTAATATATAAGGTGATATACCCACACCCTTTTTGAGTCTCGCCATGCCTGACCTGAACTTGCTAGCCATGCAGACGGAACAGGCAGAAGAGGCTTGCCTCAAATTCATAGAGGTCAGACTCCTGGGGCTTCTGAGTGCTACAATTAAAAGTATGCTTCAATCTACATAAATAATTTTTAAAAAATTATAAATAATAAAAATAGCCCAAGCACAGACTGTCCCCACTTGGCAGTCGCCAACATCTCTCCTGCCCATGTTCTGTATTTCGTTAATAAACAGGTATATCTAAAGTATCATAACCTAGAAGAAAGAGGAGACAGGAAGGAGCGGTCACCCTTGTTATAGTATCAGTACTTGAGGCCAACATGGACTACTGCGTGAACCCTGTCTCAAAACAACTCGAGGGAAAGAAGGGAAAGGGGGGTAAATCAGATAAACTACAAGAAGAAACACAGCCAAATAAATAGGAGAGGCAAACACATAGCCAGAAACTAGAAGGCATGGGGCTGGGCGTGCAGCCCAGTGGTAGAGCCGTTGCCTAGCTGTGCCAGGTTCTGGGTTTAACGTCCAGCACTACAAAAGGAGAAAAAGAGAAAAACAAGAGAGGAGAGATGGAGAGAAAGAGAGGGGGAAGTATCCGGTATCAGTTATCAGTGGTTTACTGTGTCAGAAAGTGAACAATGTTCAAATAAACGCTAAAGGTGAACTGAGGTAACAGGCGAGGAAGAAATGTGAGCTGCAGGGAAGGCTGTGTGAGGGAGGACAGGGTACAAAAGCACCAGCACACGGATGTCCTGGAGACGGGGGACAAGAGCACCAGCACACGGATGTCCTGGAGACGGGGGACAGAAAGCAGGAAGGCAGAAGGACACGCACAGGAGGATGTGGAAGAGAAAACAAGGGAACAGAAAATAATCACAAAATATTAACAACTAAGTCAGTCATCTCCACATATTTTCATGAGATATGATTTCTTTTACTCCCCTCTCACCAATCCCCTGGTTTTGGAGACACGGTCTCAGTATGTAGCCCCTGGCTTGTCCGAAATCAGTAAGTATATCACACTGGTCTCGAACTTTGACAATCCTGCTTCTGTTTCTATAGTACTGCTATTATAGGTATGTGCCACCAGGCTGAGCCTAAGAGACTTTTTTCAAGAGAGCTGGTGCTTGTACTCAGCTAACTAATGTGCTCTCCTCACCCCGACTCCTTATCCTCGGGATGCATTCCAACATGTTCTGCCCTCACATGAAACCAAAGATAGTCTACACCCAAAACTTTTGGATAGTCTTTCTTACATGTAGTAAGACTTGATGCATAAATTAGAAATGATAAAAGATTAGTAACAGTAACTCATAATAATATAATAGCAATACACTGTGATAGTTATTTAAAAGTAATGTACTATTACTAGCCAGGCGTGGTGGTACATGCTTGTAATCCTAGCACTTGGGAGGTGGAGGCAGGAGGCCCTCAAGACAAGCATCAGCCATCAGTCACAAAGTGAGGCAAAGGCGACCCTGACCACATGAGACTATATCGACAGCCACCACAACAAAATCCACCCCAAATTCGTGTACTGTTTCTGGAATTTTCGTTTTAATATTTTCAAACCCAGACTGACCATTGGTAAACTAAAATGCAGAAATGAAGACAAGAATCAGGGACCAACTATATAAATCTGTAACCCTGACTGTAACTACGGAAAATCACAGTGTATCTGAGTAATAATACAATGTGGTGAATGGCTTTTCCAAAATAGTCTATCTAGTGTTATAGATATCTAGTGTTATCTCCTCCCTGTAGACAGAGTTCTATGACTACTGAGTAATAGCCGAGTGATACACAGAATCTTCACATTAACGTTAGTGCTATTTTCTTATTAAATTCTCAAAAAAAAAAAAAAAAAGCCAGGAATAGCGGCACATGCCTTTAATCTCAGCACTAGGGGAAGAGAGGGAGAGGGAGGGGGGGAGAAGAGAGAGAGATGCCTGTCTATGCACACACTTAAGGAAACCAGAGATGTCTTTTTTTTTAATTGATTTTATTGAGCTATACATTTTTCTCTGCTCCCCTCCCTGCCTCTTTCCTCCCCTTCAACCCTTTCCCATGGTCCACAAGCTCCCAATTTACTCAGGAGATCTTGTCTTTTTCTACTTCCCATGTAGACTAGATCCATATATTTCTCTCTTAGGGTCCTCATTGTTGTCTAGGTTCTCTGGGATTGTGATTTGTAGGCTGGTGTTTTCTTTGCTTTATGTTTAAAAACCACTTATGAGTGAGTACATGTGGTGATTGTCTTTCTGGGTCTGGGTTATCTCACTCAAAATAATGTTTTCTAGCTCTATCCATTTGCCTGCAAATTTCAAAATGTCATTATATTTTTCTGCTGTGTAGTACTCCACTGTGTAAATGTACCACATTTTCCTTATCCATTCTTCGGTCGAGGGGCATTTAGGTTGTTTCCAGGTTCTAGCTATGACAAACAAAGCTGCTATGAACATAGTTGAGCACATGTTCTTGTGGCACGATTGAGCGTCCTTTGGGTATATACCCAAAAGTGGTATTGCTGGATCTCGAGGAAGGTTGTCCTAATTTTCTGAGAAATTGCCATACTGATATCCAAAGGGGCTGTACCAGCAGAGATGTCGTGTGTGTGTGTGTGTGTGTGTGTGTGTGTGTGTGTAAGAGAGAGATACCTGCCTAGACACAAACTCGAGGAAGCCAAAGATCACTCTCAGTGTCTTTCTCTCACTCTCCACCCTATTTTTTCAGTTATCTCCCAGAGCCTGAAGCTCAATGACTAACTAGACTCTACACAGCAAGCTCCCAGGACTCCTGAGCACTGGGACTAAAGGGGCACACTGCCGGGCCTGGCTGTGCCCTGCTTTTAACAAGGGTTCTGAGAATACAGGTCTTCATGCTAACACAGCAAGTATATATATTATCAACTGAGCCACCTCCCCAGACCCTCATCCCATTTTATAGACGAGGAAACTGAGGCTTAGAACTGCCTCAGTTGCTGCATAAGAAGGCAAGGGTCATAAGCCTCTCTAATTCTTTTTGAACTCTTGTTTTCTTTTGTGTTTAGGTAGGCAGTATTATGAATCGAATCTAGGCCATGGTGCAGATTAAGAGAAGGGCTCTATTACTGAGCTACCATTCCGGTTTTAAATCTATTTCTTTTTATTATTATTAATTTATTTTTAATTTTAATTTTATGTACATGGGTATTTTGTCTGCATGTATGTCTGTACCAGATTATGTACCTGGTGCCTGCAGAGGTCAGAAGAGGGCACCAGATCCCCCTAGAACTGGAGTTCGGGGCTTTCAGTTGTAATGTAGATGAGAATCAAACCCAGGTTCTCTGGAAGAGAAGCCAGTGGTTTTTATTCTTTGTCTGTTTTGTTTTTTAACATTTATTTATTTATTATGTAAACAATAGTCTCTCTGCATGTTTACCTGCAGACCAGAAGAGGGCATCAGATCTGATTATAGACAGCTGTGAGCCACCATATGGTTGCTGTAAATTGAACTGGAAGAATAGCCAGTGTTCTTAACCTCTGAGCCATTTCTCCAGCCCCACAGCCAATGTTCTTAATCTCTGAGTCATATCTTGCCAAGTCTGTCCATTTCTGAGGCTCCAAAACTACTACGCTGTAGTCCAATTCCAAGCAAAGAAAACCCATCTACTCTTCAAGGTCCTGTTCAAATGTCCCTTTATTCCTGGTTTTTCCCCAGTAATTAAAGGTAAATTTAAAGATTAATTTATAAAATAACTTACTGTTACATGGCATGGGAAATAAAAAAATATCTAAATGCCCCCCAAAAGGTAAATGGTTAAATTAGCATAGTCATACAACACAAGAGATTTTTTTAGGGGAGGGGGGTTGAGACTGGGTTTCTCTGTGTAGCCCTGGCTGTTCTGGAACTTACTCTGTTGACTAGGCTGGCTTTGAATTCCAGAGCTCCACCTGCCTATGCCTCCCAAGTTCTGAGATTAAAGGCATGTGCTAACAAGCCTAACTTTAAGTTTTAATGTATTTGTATGTATCACATTCATTTGAAGAAGCCTAGAAGTATTAGGCTATAGATATAATACATGTGATTAGGTTTCTCTATAGTCCTATACTATCCCTTTTTTTTAAACTGGAGCAAGTATCTGACGTGGAATATTTATACACTGTGTGAACATGTATTGCTGGATTGGTGTAATAAAAAGCTGAATTGCCAACAGCCAGACAGGCGGATTAGGCAGGACTTCCCAGCAAAGAGAGGATGCTGGGAAGAAGGAAAGCAGAGTCACCAGCCAGACATGGGGTGGAAACAGGAGGTGCAAAATAAAATGGAAGAGGGATAATGCCATATGACAAAATGTCAATATAAATCGGTTAATTTAAGTTATAAGAGCATAAGCTAAAGTCAAGCTTTCATAATTCATAAGTCTCCATATTGTTGTGAGCGGGCTGTCCAAAGAGAAATCCAACTACATATGGCATTCAAATTGGAGGCTCAAATCTACATAGGGCCTGGGAAAGTGGTCTGTCAGGTAGGCTCGGAGGTGTGGTTCTTTTAAGAGGCTCTACTGAGCAACTGAGCACTTGAGCAGCAGACACTGGGTACAAACTCCTGCTTCAGACAGACACAACAAATTCCAGAGCTAGAGCAGGTAAATACCACGCAGAGCCAGGTAGCCCGGATGGATGATGATATATGATGGACAGCCATCATGAGGCTAGGCTCTCAGGGACCTGAAGAGGGTGGAGCCAGCCACCATCACCCCTCTGTGGCAGTAACCTAGCAGTTTAAGATTTGTTTCTCACAGTTAGAGAGCACAGCAAGTGTATGGCTGCAGGCTCAAAAAGAGTCAGGTACAGACACGCATAAACACACAAACTCTAAAAAGGTACAATATGCTCTAAAAGGTGCTTTAGAAAAAGAAAATGGATACAGTCGGTCATAAAACTAGGTAATTAAAAAATGGTAAGTAAAGACTTTGAAAAGAGTAAAGTAATATAAAAATGAGTCACATAGGATGGGAAATGTTATAACACAGGGAGTTTGGACCTTATTATGGAGTTTTGTTAATTTTGAATTATTTGGATGCTAATGAACATAGAACAACAGCTGCTGAGAGACACTGGATTATGAAAGGGACTGCTAAATTAAACCAGACCATACAATTTATAGATAATCTGGCATCAGAATGGAAGTCGGGAAATGTGTTGCACTGGAGGAAAAGGTTGTGCTTACACACACACACACACACACGCACACGCACGCACGCACGCACAAAAAAAAAACAAAAAGCCAGGTATTCCTTCAAAATTAATAAAGATCAGATTTGACCAGGAGAGACCTTCTGAGGATCTTGGCTTACAGATATGAGGGGAAAAAGTCAAGAAAGACTACAGGGCAGGTAACATATATGCTGACCCTTCAAGAAGGGAACAACTCTGAGACTAGATGAGACATGATAAATCTTTTTTTTTCTTTCTTGGTTTTTCGAGACAGGGTTTCTCTGTGGTTTTGGAGCCTGTCCTGGAACTAGCTCTTGTAGACCAGGCTGGTCTCGAACTCACAGAGATCCGCCTGCCTCTGCCTCCCAAGTGCTGGGATTAAAGGTGTGCGCCACCACCGCCCTGCGAGAAATCTTATTGGCTACAGGGTCCTCATCATTTATATTATACTTTGGATAAGCAGTTCAAATGGATAAGCTCTACACTATCCCATCACATTGAGACTGGACAACAAATGATACAGCTAGCTCTCCCAGGACTTGACCAATATCCCAATTTTTTCAGGGTCCCCTAAAGATGCCATCACCCCAGAAAACAGGAAGCAGTCTAGAGTAAACACAATGCCCACATACCCAAGAGGTGGAGTGGGTGGCTTCTGGTCCATTAATGTATGTTTTTCATTGTTTGGGGCTGGGGGATTAGTTACAAGTTGTTACTGGTAATGATCAAAAAAATAAGTAAATAAAAATATTAAACAAAAAAAAGGTTAGATTCAAGGATTTTTCTAAAAAGAAAAGGGGGATATAAAAAGACAGACTAAAAGGGTAATTATTTAACCTACTTTTAAATTTAAAAAACTATGAATCTCAAATATTTTACATTAGCATGGATTTTTGCAAACTGATACAAATTTAAGGTCATTTTTGTTATACTGCATATGTTTCTACTCTTGTTTAAGATATTGTACCTGCGCAGCTCATTTCTTAAAGGCTATTATTATAAACTGTTTAGGATAATTAAGAAATGCAGGTTAGTAGTTAGTCATCTATAACAATAAAACCTATAGTCATGTTAAATATGTATTCAAGGCCAGTAAGAGATATATTATAGCTAGATAGATGGTCTTAAAACTCTTCAGAGACCTACAGAATATGGCATTTAAGATGCTTTAATAACATAAGACTTTTCATGACAATGAGACACGTATGCTTCTGGAAATACCAATTGACTTCAATAAAGAATGATGGGCACTGAATAACCGCCATATGGAGTTTGCTTTCAATGTGGCAAGAGACTGCCCTTGCCTCAACTGCTGACAGAATGCTTTCCAAACTGGATAAGCAGGACAAAAAAGGGGAACTGCCGAACTCTGTCAAGACAAGGTAGGATGGTCATTCAAGCTAAATCCCTGCTTTACAGAAGTCTATCAAATATTTTAGGCCTGTAGGCCAAAGAGGGATGCTTCAACATTACACAGGAACCTTGGGTCACTGTCCAGGCAGCCAGCTGTCTCTGCTGTTTTTATAGTTTTGGAAGTTGTTTGTTCTGCCCTTCCTGTTTACTCAGGTAATATTATATCCTTCTCGGGTCTTTGATGGGGTTGAAGACTAGTTATAGTTACTGTTTTCTTGTTACCAAATTCAGAAAAGAAAACCACAAAAGAGATGTAAATTGCATAAGGCTGAGATATATAGAAGCTTAAACTGTTTTTCTAAGAAAATGTTTTTATGTTGGGAATACAATGATAAGTGGTTTAGGTATAAAACTTTGGACTCACTATGATAGGATAGACAATACAATACTTTCTCCAAATTTGCCAAATGCCAACGGACTGGAAATTATAAATGCGATTCTTACCTGATAACTGTTCTTACTGTATACAGCTTTCCTGTGTTAAGAATTAAAACTTTTCTTTTTTATTTAGACAAAAAGGGGGAAATGTGGAATATCTGTACACTGTGTGAAAATGTATTGGTGTGATCAGTGTAATAAAAAGTTGAATGGCCAAGAGCTAGGAGGGAAGTTTAGGCGGGACTTCCCAGTAGAGAAGGAATTCTGGGAAGAAGAAAGATGAAGTCACCAGCCAGACACAGAGAAGAAACAGACGATGGAAGAGAGGTAATGCCACGTGGCAGAATCTCTATTAATATAAAAGGTTAATTTAAGTTAGAAGAGCAAGAGGGACAAGCCTAAGCCGAGGCTGAGCTTTCGTGGTTACCAGGAAGTCTCTGAGCTGCTATTTGTGAGCTGGCAGCCCAAGGAAAGTCTGGCTACAGGTGTTACTCTCTGTGTTGTTCCTGCTTTGAAAGCGAGTCACTCTGTAGTCTAGACAGGACTCCAACTCACCATCCTCCTCTCAGGGTCCCTCGTGCTGCGATTACAAACAGGGAACGGCACACCTTGGTGCCTCTCTTTAGTAGGGTCTTTATTTTAATCTTTCCTTTCTTTGCCCCCCCCCCCACACCTGCAAGCTTAGGGGCTGGAGAGGTGGCTTATTAGGAAATTACTGCTCCTGAAGAGGGCCCAAGTTCAGTTCCCAGCATCCAGTCAGGTGGCTCACAACTGACTGTATCTCCAGCTACAGGGAATGGATACCCTCTTCTAGCCACCGTAGGGACCCAAACATATGTTCATACATACTTACATTTATACATGAATTAATTTTTAAAAAAACTGAACAGAGGTACTCCACAAAGATGGATAGTGCCCACCCCAGAAGCCATGGGCTATTAAATAAAAATCTCACTAGGTAGTGGTGATCACTCAGGAGACAAAGGCAGGTGCACGTCTATGAGTTCAAGAGTCAGATCTCCAAATCAAGTTCCAGATAGTCAAGACTGTAACACAGGGAAACTCTTGTCTCAAAAAACCAAAAAACAAAACCAAACAAAAAAGGAAAGAAAGAATGAACAAACGAAAGAAGAAAGAAAGAATCTCCTCAGTGCCAAGTGTAGGATACTTCCTTATAAATGTTGGTCAGGCAGTACCAGAGGTACCAAAACATAGAGGATATTGTGTTACCCATTGCTCTTAGCTATCTACCTATAATGGGCTTTCTTTTAGATCACCAACCAACTCCCAAATCATGACGTGGAGATTTATTATTAGTTATGAATACTTGGCCTTATGCGCATTTCTTGCTAACTCTTATAGTTTATATTAACCTGTTTCTCTTCATCTACATTTGCCTCGGGGCTTTTTACCTTTCATTCATTCTGTATGTCTTTTCTGTGTCTGCCTGGCTAAGTAACCCAGACATCACTCTCTCTTCTCCCTCATTCTCTCCTCCCTGCCCATCCCTCTACTGCCTAACTACTGGCCATTCAACTTTTTATTAGCTCAATCAGATGCCTTAGGCAGACAAGGTGAAGCAGCAACACACCTTTACATAAACAAATAAAGCATAAACCAAAGCAACACACCTTTACATAGTTAAAGTAATATTCTACAACGACCAGAACTAGATGGTAAGACTCTCTTGTTAAAGATACAATATACTTTAGTTGCAGGATATAGAGAAATCAAGCTGGAACTGAGCTAGAAGCTTCCTCCCTGATGGCTGACTTCACAGTGCTGGGAGGTGCTATCTAGACAACTGGAAAGCAAAGCAATCAGTTCTGTTATTCAAGTGTGGATCTTACAAGCTGTGACACCAACCTGCCAAGCAAACCGTGCCCACTGTGGAGTAACAGCATGACTGTTAGAGGAATAGCCAACTGCCTACCGAGTAGATCGGAGGCTTACTCCACAAGAGGGCATTTATGGACCTGGTCAAAGCATAGGCTGGAGGTCATAGGTCATAGGCCATGAGTCCCACTGCTTTATTTTCCTAAGTGGACATGCTACTCAACTGCTTTCTATAAATTTTATATTAGTCAAAGAAGCTTCTTTTTTGCAGATGGTGGTTAATGACTTAGAACCGATCAAGATGCTGGAAATAAATGATTACTGAATGTTCATCTCTACGTGGGACATTTGTATCACCCCTCCAAGGCTCTGAGAACTTCACAAGATGGGGGATGGGGAGAGGGTTGTAAGAGCCTGACAACCTGAATTCAATCCCCAAGTCCCACACGACAGGAGGCGAAAAGCAACTCCCAACAGTCGGCCTCTGACCTCCACACATGACACACGTATACATACATACAGTACAATAAACAAACAGGATTTTACAGATTGTTTCTTAAAGGCTGTAACAGCCGGAGGATGTGGAGGAGGGTAACGAAAGGCTGTCATCTGGGCACGGCACACGACTGGGCCCCAGAGATTCAGTCCAGGCTGGCAGAGGGGCTTCTGGGTCCCTCCTGCTCACCCAGTAATTGGCAAGACAGCTACTGGGGAGGAGTCACCGTCTACAGTGGTGTAGCCACGACTGAGTTACGCAAGGGCCGCTAGTTTATAGCACCACACCCAAGGCCTTGGTTAAACTCAGTGAATCACAAAATAAAAACAAAAACCAAGCAGAGGGCCAAGGAGACGGTTCAGCTGGTAAAGATGCCCGCCACCAAGCCTGACAACCAGAGTTCAGTTCCATGGTAGGAGAGCCAACTCACACAAGGTCTTCCCTGACCTCCACGTACACACACACACAAATGAAATCTAAAAAATGTAGTCCTTAAAAGAATTAAAGGAAAGATGTGTAAGTGGGAAGGGAATTTGTTGAGGGAGGGAGATGGGCAGGAGTGAAAGGGGGTTAAAGGAGGCATGTGTACGCATAACCAGAACACAGTGCATACAATGGCGCTGTCAAAGATCTCTGCGTGCCGGCATTACTGACACAAGTCACCACATCCACCACAAAAGTCACCTCCTGCCTTTTGCTCCCAAAACTTTCTGTGCTTTGTTGACACCTCCCCCCTCCAATATCCAAGTTGGGGATCCTGCTTACAGCTCTTGGAAACAAAGAAACAAGCTGACTTCAGTCCTTAGCTGTAGATGTTCCCTGAACCTCCCTGAAGCCCCCCCCCCCCACACACACAACCCGGTTTCTAAGGTGAGGGTCCAGCCCACAGCAGAACAGCTACTTCCTTCTACTGTTCTCATAGGAAGCCCTTTGTTTTCTCTCCATATACATCCGGTTCACTATTAGAATATTCGTCAAGACGCTTTTATGCCACTAGTCTGATTTTTAAAAAGGAAGGAAGGAAGGAAAAGGAGGGAAGTCAGCCGGCCAATCTCTGGTTTTCTCTAAGAACACAGTCCTTCACAGCTAGGCAGACGAACTTCAGAAGACGCTCTGGACATAGTGAACAAACACACACTTTCTGGAGGTTGAAGTGATCGGGTACAGAACGCCTGGGCGATGGGAAGGCTGTGTGAGTCCTACTACAGAGCAGGCTCGAACTTCTGAAGACGGTAGAGATCAACAATGTCGGCAGGAGGAGGGGGGGCTTTCACTCCACGCTCGCTCCCTCCCGCCCTCTTTGTAGACTTTCCAGTTTGACCTGTTCGACCCCCTCCCCCATCGCAAAGGACAGTGACTCCAGCCAGGACAGAATTCACCCAGGGACCTGGAATCACACTTCCTGCCAGGCAGCTGCTTCCTCTAATCCCACCCCCACACTGTAAAACAAATGACACGAGCTGGACTTTGGACAGAAACTGCTTATCAGGGAGTCCCAGGCAAACCAACGCCAGGGTTTCAAAACCTGGAAAACCCCAATGCCCATCTGCTTATACTGCTTCCCCGACCCTCCTCCCAATCCTGAGAAACCTCTTTTTCACTTCGTATTTGCTTTTCACACCTAGCCGAGCCTGTGCAGAGGGGAATAGGCATGAATTCTGAGATTTCCTAGTCTCAAAGCCAACAGATGTTCAAATCAAGCCCCATTACTTCCTCATTTACCACATAAAATGTATGCCGCGTTTCAATCCATCTTTGGGGGTTTGGGAGAGGGGCATGTCGGCACCCTTCCCCTTGAATTCCAGCTGTGAGGAGGTTGGACAGATCCAAGCAGCCAAGATCATAGCCCCTATAATAATGCTAGCTAGCATGGGGGGAAAAACACAGTCGAAACTCTGAGTTCAAGACTCCTAGCCTAATCTACATAGTAAATTTCAGGCCAGCTAAGGCTACACAGTAAGACTCAGTATCAAAATAACAACAAAAAAAAAGGAGAAGGAAAAGGAGGAGGAGGAGGTGGAGGAGGAGGAGGAGGAGGAGGAGGAGGAGAAGGAGGAAAAGGAGGAGGAGGAGAAGGAAGGAAGAAAGATTGATTTTAGGCTATATTAAGTAAACTAAACACGATGTGATCTAATGCATACTGTACTGTAAGCCTCTACTGTGTAAGGAAATGGTGAGAAAACAAATACACATTTGCACACATGTGTCTGCATAACAAAACACTAGACAGAATCTCTGCCAGGTATAGTTTAGCAAGAACAGAGTGGGAGGAAACCACTCCACCCCTTCGAAATATTTTGAATCTCAAATCCTGTCAACCAATGCACTTTGGATAAACACTTTTTAGAATCACAGCTGCTCTGCCCACAGAGCTACGCTGGAGGCCCTGAACAAGCCCAGCTCACAAGCGGAAGTGAAATATCACAGGTGAAAGCATTCCAGAGCCAAGCCTAGCCCGCTGGAGCACCGCCACCGCTCAATTTCCTCCTTCTAGCTGTGGCCACTCACCAGTTTCTAGTTTCAAGAGAATAATCATTTCCCCAGGATGAAACAGTAGGCGTGACTCACCAATCCACAGTTTTGAGGAAAGTCTGCCCCATGAACAGCACATTGGAAATCCTCAAAGGGGACTTCTTCAGAAACACCAGAAGAACCAAAAGCCATGGCCTTTGTCCACCCCTCTTAGCAAGGGAACCCCACACCCAGGTAAGAGGAGGCAGCGAAAATGTCAGCATTCCACCCAACCCTGGCTTGCTTTCCTCCCTTCTGGATACAATAAAATTTGGCCCATCCACTGGCCAGTGCTCGTAGCTGAACTTTTTCCAAGTTCAGGTTCTCGAGGGAATGGAATGCAGCATTCTGGGTCACCAGTCTTACAACCCCCAAGCTCAGCCCTCGCGGCGTGTCTGTGTGTCCCTGCCCACTAAGTACCTCAGGCTGGAGCTGTCTTTCACTCAGCTCCTCACACTATCTTGTCCTTTCTTTTCCCTCCCCGAGAGCTGAGACCACGATGAGAGGGACTCAGAAAGAATAGGACACAGCGGCCATTTGTTTATGCTTCAGACCAGATGCCCCCCCCCCAAAAAAAAGACCATACTTCAATTTAATGCTAAAATAAAGCCTTGCCAGGGGGAATTTCCCTGCTTCCTTTGACCTACTCTGGTAAGGACAGCATTCTTACACCCTCACAAAATCCAAAGGGGTAGGTAATAGCGTGCAGCAGAAATCCCTTCATGTCCTGGGATGTAGCTATTACCTCCATTGATCCTCACGGCAAGGGCAGGACCAGTATTATTACACCTGTTTTATAGCTCAAGAGCTGAGTTTAAGGTCACAAGACAGAGAAAAAAGCAAAGCCAGGATGCCTGATGAAGTGGCCAGGCTACCATTCCCATCCTCATTTGCACTAAGCAAACCACTCCCCTCCCCCAGGTCTGCCTTGATTTAAAAGTTGCATGGTGAATTCCTCCACCCCACCATCCATACCCCAGCCCCACCATCGGATCCACTGCCCTGCCAAGCAAATGCAACACCTCAGGCTTCCTAAGAACGTGGCTGCTTGCTCAAAACGCCGCTGTCACAATCCTTTGGGCGGTAGTTTGCTATAGAACCAAGATAGGAAGTTAGGGAAAGAGAAAAGGAAGGCGGGAGGTGTTAGAAGGAAGCAGCTTCAGGAAGTTTACAAGCCTAACAACTGCTGTCAGTGATCCAGAAGAAACTGAACACAAAACAGGAAAATGGGTGTGGCTAACATTTCTAAGATACAAATTAAAATGAAATAAGTGATGGTTGGGCAAAGAAAGGAAGATGAGGAAAAGCAGAAGTGGATGAGCAGAATGAGAAGTTCAAGCGAGACAAGAAAGATCTGGTGGAAGGTTGTTTTTTGTTTTATAAACAGCAAATTCTGAAGCAATAGCTCAGATAGTACCTAGTCCCTAAGATGCTGGCTCTCCAGGAATGGAGGATAAAGGACTTTGGTCCAGCCCCAGCTTCTACCCCCTTGTAAACTGGAAAGGTCATTTCCTCTCTCAAGACTAGTTTCCTTATCTGTAGGAAAAGAGAAGTAGGAATACCCATTGTCTAGTCCACCCACAAAACTGGTTTACAGCTTTGTGATGAGACAAAGGCGTTATCTCTCCACCGTGGGTGATCTCTTTCTGCTCTCCAAAAAAACGCAGCAAAACAAACCTTCGGAAGACACCAGCATTGACTGTAATGTCTCGTTTCCTCTAAAGCACGAACCTTGAAACAGATTCATAAAGAACATGTTCCAACAAAACTACCCAACAGTAGTGTATGACACTCGAAAACCAGACATAACACACCCAAGTCCCTGGGTTTGGTCCTCGGCTCTGAAGGGTGGTGGCGGGGAAAATCAGACAGATAAATATACAGGTGCTGATACACATTGACCAAGGCACAAACCAACCAACCTCACTCTCGGCCTCATCCAAACACACCTCTGAGACAGTCAAGCCCCAGCTTGCGAGCCTGGTTGTTTCTCAGGAAAGGGAGGCTACAAAGAAACAAAAAACTCTCATTCCGGACAAGGGGGAGGGCAGAGTTCTGGCTCTGAGATCAACCAGCCAATAGACCCAGTCTCCCCCAGGGAATCGTCACTCAGTCAACAAGATTAATTAAGGACTCCTCGCTAGTTATTCAAGGAAGGAATTACGAATGCTATGATCTGAGAAGTTTATTTTAGAGATTTCATTTCTTCTTCAGACGCTGAACCCCCCGCATTAATCTCAGAAGGTCCACAATTTAACAAGAGCGAGACACCCTTTCTGCAAAAGCCAGGAAAGGAAACATTCCCTACCCCCACCTCCATTACATTTCCTCCTAGGACACTTGAGCCAAGGAAGTCCGGAAGAGAGGCTCAAGGTCTCTCTGAGTCCTCCGAGAGGGGGAAGACGGCAATTCCCAGGTATAAATGGAATGGAATGAGTAGCTGGATACTTGAGTGCGGGAAGGATCCTCCGGCTGAAGGAGAGACCCAGAACCGTGGACACCCCCCCCCGGTATTTTTAATGCTCCCGGCCACGGTGTAGGAGGTGGGGGTCACAGATCACCCGCTTGGGGGAGGGGAAACAGCCAGTATCCAGGTGGGGGAGGGGAAAGGAGAGTACCCAGACCTGGGCGGAAAAGTGGACTCCTAGGGCGAGGCAGGCGAGCAGGCAGGTTTCTGGACTCCTCCCTTCCCGAGGGCGCGTGGGGGTGCGCCTTCGTCCAACCTCTGACCGGACCACCCATCTACTCCTCCAAAAACTCCGGGAACTCACCAAGGATCACAGACGTGAAGAGAAACAGCAGTTTCTTCCCGGTTTTCCCCTCGGTGCCCATTACAGTTACAACCCCGACGCGTCGGGCGAGCCACTCGGCTGGGACGTGCTCCGCGATCCACCGCGCTGGGACTGGACTCCAGCCGCCAGGTTGAGTCCAGCCCGCCTTTCTCTCCACGCCCGGTGGGCGGCGCCCGGCTCTCCCACGTTCCGATTGGTGAAGAAAAAGGGACCTCCGATGAGTGACTCACCGTACGCAGGTGCAGCCCCGAACTTTCCTCCCTCTTGAGTCCGATTGGTGCCTTCCTTTCCGAGAGACCTCTGGTTGGTCCAGAAGACAGTCGCTTAAGGAAACCAAAGCCGCCTCCTCAACAGGTAAGGGCATCCCGATTGGCAGCAGGGTTTGCAGCTAGGACCTTTCTGACTGGCCGGGCTCTAATAGTTATCTCTGAGGAGGAGATGGGGAAGGTCACAGGCCTCTAAGATTTAAGAATCTGTTTGGTTGGGTTTTTTTTTTCATTAATTTTAAATTGTTTGATGCTGCACAACCCTCCCCCCTCCCTTCCTTGATAAGTAAAAATACATATTAATATGGGAAGGTTGGGAGAAAGGAGGAGAGATACTTTACCCACCCCAAACTGGGTTACTCTGTCCTTCTGGTTACATTCTTTCAAAAAGAAACTCAATACACAGACAACACAAAACATCCAGTTTAAAAAAGCTGACCTACAGTTCCCTGGATGACAGGAGATTTGTCTTTTTTACGAGTATGATTAGTCAGTAGCTCCATTGCTGGGCCTTACATTTGGGTTGGTTTTTGTTTCCCTAGACCAGGGCTAGCTATGTGGCTGAAGCTGGCCTCGAGCTGTGGATCTTCCTATAGAAAAGGCTATCCCACACCGCAGCACCTAAGAGATAGCTACAGGAATATTGGACGTTCAAGGCCAGTCTTAGGTACCTGGTGAGTTGTAGATCAGCCTGGGCTTCAAAATTAAACCGTGTCTCAAAATTAAAAAATGAAGAGGAGGAAGAGAAGAAAGAACAGAAGGAGGAGGAGGCAGCAGAGGGAAAGAAATAACCAAAACCATAGTGTCTGTGCCTGTAACCTAGCACTTTAAAAACAAGCCGGGCAATGGTGGCACATGCCTTTAATCTCAGCACTTGGGAGGCAGAGACTGGCAGATCTCCATGAGTTCAAGGCCAGCAATAGCCTTGGGTAAAAGAGACCCCATTTCAAAAAAAAAAAAAACAGGCTGGACCATGATGAGTAAACCCACAGAATTGGCTGACGGGAGCTAGTGGGAACTCACTGACTCTGGACTGACAGCTGGGGAACCTGCATAGGACTGAACTAGGCCCCCTGAATGCAGGTGACAATGTGGGGGGGGGGCAGTATGTTGGGCTTCCATTTCTGTGCTGGGCCCCTTTGGGCCCTTGAACTACACCCCAGCCCCCAGGAAAAGCTGAAGGCTGACACCCCAGCCCTCAGGATAAGCTGAAGGCTGTGGGACCCCTCTTTAGGGGAAGTATTAGCTAATGGAGAAACCTAAGTTACACAGTTGTTGGCTGCAGCCCATTCCCCCACCTGTAGTCATACAGAGAATGTTGACCACCCAACTTCCTCTACCAGTTGGGTAATATTTCAACCAGTCCCTGTGGTTAGCAAAGGGTCAGCAGATGTCTGGAGGGGGGGGGGGGGGGGGGGGGGGGGGAACAGGTGCTATCCCCCTTAGACTAATAGCCTATCAGGAACTAACAACTGAGCTTTACCAAAATCTTTAGCCAATTATAATATAGGATACGTAATTTTGTATTTTGAGACTGTAACCTTATGACTGTTTTGTGGTTTTCATCTTTATAAACCCCTTACAATAGTAGATGGTCCTTCTCTCTCCATCTGCTGTGTCAGACTGGGAGGCAGAGGACCCGTGCTAGCCCATACTTAATAAACAAAATCTTGCTTTTGCATTCGGAAGTGTGGCTTCCGTGGTGGTCCTCTTGGGGGTCCTAGGACTCAGGCACAACAGGGCCACTGGCAGTGAGACCAGGATCTAACCCTAAAACTTAGTTTGTGGGGCCCATTCTCTATTGAGAGATACGTTGCTTAGCCTAGGAAGGAGCAGGGGGACCTTGGTCCTGTCTCAGTAAGGTCAGGGGACAGACTTAGTTGACTTCCCAGAGGAGGCCTTACCCTCACTGAGGAGCAGATGGGAGGGAGGGGGAGTTCGGATTAGTACGTAAAATTAAATAAATAACTGGGGCAGTGGTGGTGCACGCCTTTAATCCCAGCGTTCAGGAGGCAGAGACAGGCGGATCTCTGTGAGTTCAAGGCCAGCTTGATCTATAAGAACTTGTTCCAGAATAGCCAGGACTGTTACACAGAGAAACCCTGTCTCGAGCACGCTGAGGGGGGGGGCGGGGGTTAAAAGATGAATAATAAAATAAAAACAGGCTGAAGAGATGGCTTAGCAGTTAAGAGTGCCAGCTGCACTGGGCATGGTGGCACACCCCTTTATTCTACATAGTGAATTCCAGGACAGCCAGAGCTATAAAGGGAAACTTTGTCTCAAAAAGCCAGTAATAACAACAACGACAAGTTTACCAAGCATTGACTGGGTGAGATAGGAAAGTGCAAATAAATAAGAACAGCAGTTCTCAGAAACAAACGATTGTGACTTCAAGGTTGGCACCGTAATAAACAGGAGAATGCATAACCAAGAACGAAACTTTGTACTACTGAACTGAAACAAATGTCTGGGCACCTGCCAAGTGCAAACTATGTTATTCATTCTCGAACAAATTTGAAGTCCTAAGGTGAGACCTTACACAGTTTGGGTTTGTTTGGGGTGGTCTTCCTTTAGCCCAGGCTGGTCTGAAACTCGGGATGTACATAACCCAAAATGTCCTTGAACTCAGGATGTCTCAGCCTCTCTAAAAACCAAGATTATAGCATGAATAATTATTTATACCTAATAAATATGTGAAAGTGTTTTTTTTTTTTTATTTCCAGCTACTATGCTCTGGCAATGCACAAAATGTTTAATTATTCTTTTCTTCTGGTAGTCTTTCCTTTAAAAAAATAAAATAAAAATAAGCCTGGTCGTGGTGATGCAAGCAAGCAAATCTCTGTGCGTTCAAGGTCAGCTTGATCTACAGAGCAAGTTCTAGGACAGGTTCCAAAGTTACACAGAGAAAGCTTGTCTCAAAAAGCAAAACAAAAATCTAAATAAATAAATATTAGGAGCTGGAATGGTGGCTTAGTGGTTAAGAGTGTATACCGCTCTTTCAGAGGACTGAATTTTTAGTCATATTGGTGGTTTTTTTTTAAGATTTGTTTATTTATTTATTATGCATACAATGTTCTGTCTGTATGCTTGCTTGCTGTCCAGAAGAGGGCATCAGATTTCATTACAGATGGCTGTGAGCCACCAGGTGGTTGCTGGGAATTGAACTCAGGACCTCTGGAAGAACAGTCAGTGCTCTTAACCTCTGAGCCATATCTCCAGCCTGTCATATTGGTGTTTTTTTGTTGTTGTTGTTGTTGCTTTCTCTGTTTTTGTTTTTCTGGGTCAGGGTTTCTTTGTGTAATGCCCCTGACTGTCCTGGAACTAGCGCTGTAGATAGGACTGACCTCGAATTCACAGAGATCTGCCTGCCTCTGCCTCTCAAGTGCTGGAATTAATGGTGTGCGCCACCACCCCGGCAGACCCAGTCTTCTACTAGGAGGCTGCTTGTTCACTCCCGGCTGCCCAGACTCAAAATAACCAGACAAACTGTATTAATGAAATCACTGCTTGGCCTATAATCCATTTCTGTTATTTTCTAGAATTACTTTTTAAGCTTTCTCAGATTTTAAGTGGATACAGTCAACTACCTTGGCACACCCATCTGTAATAGAAGACTGCTTGTTTGTTCCCGGCTGCTCAGCCCTGAAATAACTACACAGAAACTATATTATTTGCAGTACTGTTTGTGTATTGCTAGGTAGCTCTTACATCTAGAATTAACCCATTTCCATTATTTTATATTTTGCCATGAGGCTCGTGGCCTACCAGCAAGGTTCCAGCTGACAGCTCACGTCTTTCCCCGCTCGCAGCTACGTGGTGTCTCTTTGATTACACCTACTCTCTCTATATATATCTCTTCCAGTCTGGCTATATTCTGTGAAGCCATTGGCAGAAAGCATCTTTTTTTATTCTTTAAGCAATAAAAGCAACACATATACAAAGGGACTTCCCACACCATTTCCCCTTTTCTGTTTAACTTTAACATAGTAAAATTACATATAACAAGCAAGTATCAAGCAAGAATTATGGTTGCAATATTTTTATCTATTTTATATTTTATCATAACCTAAGGAAAACTATAGTTATAACTATCTATTCTTCAACTCCATCAAAGACCCCAGAAGGATATAATATTACCTAAGTTAACAAGAAGTGCATTGTAAGTAAGCAACTTCCAAAACTCTAGAATTGACAGAGACATCTCACTACCTGGACAGTCACCCAAAGTTCTTCTGTACTGTTGGGGCACCCTTCTTCAGCCTACAGGCCAATAATATCCAGCAGACTTTTCCATGAAGCAGAAAATTTAAAGATCTGTTTTACCTTGTAATGGCAAACAAAGTTCATCAGTTGCATTCTTCTGTGTCCTGCAGAATGTCTGGCAGACTCTTGTATGAAGCAGGAGCCCTGAAGGATTGTCTCACCTTTAGGCAAGTTTAGTAGTCATTTCTCTGTGCGTCCTGCATATCCAGTTCACACAGCATAACATCAAGCAGTCCAGGCAAGAACAGTTTCTTGACCAAATGGCTATCAAACTCCATAAGGAGCCTCTTCGATGCCCATCTTCTTTTTGAAGTATATTGGTGCTGCCAGGAACAGATGTGTCATTGTCATGATAAGTCCTTATTTTATTTTATTTTATTTTTTTTAAATGTTTGTTATTTATTATGTATACAATATTCTTTCTGTGTGTATGCTTGCAGGCCAGAAGAGGGCACCAGACCTCATTACAGATGGTTGTGAGCCACCATGTGGGTTGCTGGGAATTGAACTCAGGACCTTTGGAAGAGCAGGCAATGCTCTTAACCACTGAGCCATCTCTCCAGCCCCCTTTTATTTTATTTTTTGAGCCTGTCTCGGAACTAGCTCTTATAGGCCATGCTGGCTTTGAACTCACAGAGATCCACCTGCCTCTGCCTCCCAAGTGCTAGGATTAAAGATGTGTGCCACCACTGCCTGGCATCCTAAATTCTTAAAACATTTTAAGGGCTGGAGAGATGGCTCAGAGGTTAAGAGCATTGCCTGCTCTTCCAAAGGTCCTGAGTTCAATTCCCAGCAACC